>NC_068290.1:22110062-22170062 GCF_025860055.1 Xyrauchen texanus
TCTCGCCCAGTGTCCTTAAAGACAAAGTAGGGAGAGCTCAAAGCCAGGGCAAATAACCAAACTCCCAAGCTCACCACTGATGCACGACTTACATTCCGATGATTCTGTGCCCAGATGGGATGCACCACAGACACGCAGCGGTCAACGCTGATCACGACCAGGATGTACACACTTGCAAACATGTTGAGGAAACTAAGCGTGCTGTTGAATTTACACATTAACTGGCCAAAAGGCCAGTGGAAGCCCATAGCTGTATAAGCCACACTGAGAGGGAGGAAGGCAGTGAAGAGGAAGTCTGCAACAGCAAGGTTCAGGAACCAAACAGTGTTGACTGTTCTTTTCATTTTTAACCCAGTTACCCATATCACAATGCCATTGCCAACCACTCCAAGTACAAAAGCCAGACTGTAGACTATGAGTGACATGATGTTAAGAGATTTCCCAATCTCCATATTCTCCTCATAGTAGTCATAATATTCAAACTCAGATGTGTTGCGATTGGGAGGACTCTCTGTAAAGTTGACTGGATCCATCATTGTACCTTTAAATCTGTGCTGACAGAAAAAATTATGTCATTTCAGTACTGGAAAAATAAATCTTGAAGAGAGACAGTCAGAAACACAGCGAATCACAAATAGTTGATGTTACTTGACATTTGATGTGTGTGTTTACAACTGGAAAACATATTTTTAAATGCTGCTTGCTCATCTGCAATATGTCTATAAGACGTATATCAATAAGTATGTCTCGGATGTCAATAAGACATTCAGCAGATGCCTTTGAGACGTTTATGATTTAAACATTTTGTAAATCTAATCTTTTAAAGATGTTTAGCAGATGTTAATTAAATTGCGATGCTTTACAGATTAAAAGTTCTAAAACAGACATCTCGGACATGTACATTAGTGGTTTTAACCATAACGCAAACCAAGCAATTGCGTGGGGCCCCGGACGTCGGTGGGCCTCAGCCCCGGTAGGAAAGCTCAGCAAAAAATGCTTGATGGTTGACATGCTGTTCTGGGTACACACGCGATTGTTGTCAGTGCTATTTTCAGTGCTAACAAGAAAATTTCAGTGCTTGATAAATGGTAATTTTTTTCCCCTTCTGCTCTAGTGTGCTGAGGGGCTGCTGTGATTTGTCTGTTTAATGTTAGTTACGAATGCAGCCTATAATGCTTACATAAAATACAGCCTCAGTGTCAGAATATAAGCTCCAGGTGAAAATAAAGTAAATAAGACAGAAATATATTACTACTGTATAAAACAAACCCTCAAAGTAATACAAATACTGTATCATATTATAATGGAGATTGGACAACAATAAATAATTGTTTGGTTATAAAATTAATAAATAACAACTGAATTCCAAAATGTTACTGGGTTAAGTAGTAGGTTTTGGACATCCTGTTATAAATGTATGTAAGTAAATATTGCTTTTTTGTACCTGTATTGTGGAAAAACGGTAAAACGTGCATTATCTTTAAATATATTTTTATTTCATTAAACGTTTTGAATGTACTTGGCTGCAAATTTTGATAGGATGAATTTAAAATTAAGGTTTAAAATACATTTTATGTAATTTTTTATCTTGGATGGTTGCTTGGGGCCTCAGAAATCGTAACCCCGGCCCGGACATATACAGACTTGATCGGGTGAGATATATCCAGCTGCAGACCCGCAGCACCACCAGTTTCAGAACCCCAGCGCCAGAACCTGAAGTGAGGGGTGGAGTTATTGACAATGAGACAAGCATGGCGAAGAGCATGGTGAGTTGTGTAACGTTGTCTAACGTTTTTGACATCATGTGGTGAAAAATTATCGCATATATTAAGTTCAGCGTTTATCTGCTAAATATTTAATTTGTGCATAACTTTATCATCTTATTGAAGCTTGAATATGTTGTCATACTTTACTGTATTAAAAAAAAAATCTACGGATGGTTCGATAAATTTTTGCATGTTGTAAATTGGCCTTGCGGTGATGTTTTGAAGACATCTTGTGAAGGTGTTAAAGTGTTTGCTCCATTCCAACAGCCATCTGCTCAGGGGTCCAGTGGAAGAGCCTCTTTTCATTCGAATGAATGAAGACGACAAGGAAAAGTCCCACAACAATCTCCTGGAACAATCAGAAGCTTCCAGAGAGCCCTTTCTATTTCATTTTGTGTTCAGGGATGACGTGGAGTTATTTTTGCAAGAATGTAAGGACAAAATGGGCCTGAGAGTGAATTCCTCATTTGATACATTTTAAGTTTAATTTATACAGGATTGTCATGATAAAATGGGCCTAGGGGTGAATTGGTCATTTGTTGTATATATTTGTATTGTTTCTTTTAAAATGATGCTGAATTTTCTCTCTTTTTTAGTTTTTTGACATATTACATAAAGAAAAATGCATGCTGCACATGTTCTTGTGAAATAAAGTATATTTTATATAAAATGCCCATAAGTTTCAAGCATTATTTTTCACCATCATGATCTGGAAGTAACTCTCATATTACAATGAAACGGATAACTATATACAATTATATTACACAAGATCAATGTTTTAAAATGCTTATTGTACTGTACCTTAATGTATCATTATAAACACGTATAAAGTATGATGTTTCGTTTGTAATAAAAGCAAACTACGCTCCAAAACGTTAGGTGGCGCTACTCGGTTTAGTAGGCTACGTAAGCTCCGCCCCTCACTTCAGGTTCTGGCGCTGGGGTTCTGAGGTGGTGCTGCGGGTCTGCAGCTGGATACGATTGGATCTGGTAGCAAGGAAAGGAAACCAATATAACAACACTTGCTTTTGTCCACTAGAGGTCAGAAACATCCCCTGAAAGCGTCTATCTAATTCTGCCTTCTCAGCAATGTTATATTTCACATGAGGATTATACATCTGTTTAGGGTTGAAATTTCTGAAGTTCTTAAATAAGGGACACTGATCTTATTGAACATTTATATGACCTTCCCAACTCAATCCGGGAAGCTAACTCACTCTCTATCTTCAAAAAACGGCTAAAAACACATCTTTTCCAAAAGCACTTAACCGGTCACTAAAAAAAAAAAAGAAGAAAAAAAAAATAAATTACATTTCTTGTTGCACTTAAATCTGTTTTGTATACTATTCTGATGATAGTGAAACTTTGTAGCCTAGTATGGCACTTTTCGTACCACTGTCTCCTTAAGATGATTCGCTTATGTTTTCCTCTTTTGTAAGTCGCTTTGGATAAAAGCGTCTGCCAAATGAATAAATGTAAATGTAAATTTATATAGAAAAAAATCCACAGTTTTTCGCACCATTTATGTACTTTTCAGACGGTTCCTTCCAACACCCTCCACAGTATTAGCACGTTTTAGCACGAGTGGAATTTTCGGACTGACCGTAGGCACATTTTCCAACTTATATCTTTGTTAAGTTAACGACCAGGAACGATTTCGCCGTTTTGGGATTCAATACGGGACGGCCCGTATTTTACGGTACGGGAGGCAACACTACCTATTAATATGTTCGTTTTTTCCTTTTTATAGTGAGGCTTATATGAAAAGTATCTCCACAGTTCACAAAACAAAGGACATTTTTCAAAATGTCAATATTAATCATCGTTATAGCTAATGTTTGTAACCTACATCAATTGGTTCCTTTGAGCACAACTTGACAGCATGACATTGAGTTTGTGTCGTTTTTGAATAACACAACTTTCAAGTAGGAATACGAGTAGGCTAGTAATTAGGCATACGGGAAATAATATTAGGCTATATGAAAAAACAAACAAACAAACAAACAAAAAAATACCTGATTTCTGATCCTTGAAACACTATATCTTGACAATTCCCTCATACTAAGCTATCTCCAAAAATGCACAATTATTTTTTGTAGACTCAAGGACACTGTTAAAACAGATAAATAAGATAAACAGATAGGCTATAAACAGCGTTTTGTTATTTGTGTGTGTGTTAACGAGTCTTATAATTTGATGAAAGTACAATAATGAAATTGCTTGTCTCAACTGATTGTTGTAAAGCTGTGAGTTATATATATATATATATATATATGTTTTTGTATATTTGGAAAATGAAACTTCAAAAGATGCCAAGCAGTTACATTTTAAATTGTTATAATCATATGAAAACGCATTAGCCTACTTACCCGAAGTTGCCTGATAACAATAACGTCCACAAAATCACAGAGGAATTTGCTCGCTCTTGTGACTCTCGGGGCCAAAACGTCAATAATCTCTTTCTCTTCGAGAAACTCTATCTCTGTTAGAGAGTGACGTCGCACCATCACCCTCCTCTTGCCCCTTCAATGTACTGTTGTTACTGCTCGTTGATTTAACTTTGTTTCAGCATATTTTTGCTCGTAGATTTTTACCAAAGCTTTGAATGTTTTATGTCCACGCCACTTAGACAATGTTAATCATTTTCTTTCAATGTAAATAGATGAGCAAGCTTCATCTACGCGTTTAATCTTGCCGCATATTTTCAGCTTTGGTGAACCATGGATGGAATGATGCGGTTTCCCGAATGCGGTAAATCAAGCTGCCATTTCCTGACAAAAAACAGCTTGTTTGGAGAAAGAGTGTGTCAAGCACACACGACATATCAAATCAAAAGACAATATTTAGAAACTTCATGATGTAAATAATTTAATATGCACAGGTGTTTTGGCTATTTTTTTTTTTTAAATCTCCCCCCAACATTTTTTTCTTCTTTGTTTTTTCTTCTTAATTGGAGCAAGCAAATGCTTGGTTGAGGTTCAAACATATACCTTGTATTGACCAATGAATTTGTGAACCTACACTTAATTATAATTTTTTTCCTCAACAGGACATAAGAGTAACTAAATTCCAAATATGTTTGTGAACAGTGTTGTTTGGGCTGGTGTGTCTGTTGCTGGTTGCTGCCCTGTGAGCCATGGTGACTTCCTTGATTGATTTGTCTATACTTGTTGTCAAGGCAGAACATGATAAGAGGGTTGTAAATTTAAGATCTCTTCAGTTCGAGTGAGTACTGTATGGTTCCCAGAGCCTTGAGATTATTGATAAAACACATTAACCATATCATTTTGCAGAGTTCTTAGATAAAAGTCAAAACAGATCCACATAATCAAGGTGAAATATTTGTGAGCTTTTTAAAGAGGCTCATCCTGACACAACTCACAAAAGAGCTTCTGTCAAAAACTGACCCGTTTGGCCAAACTAAACACTGTGATGACCAGACAGTGTTTGTGTTCTGCTTATTTTGGAATATAAAACCCAATGCTTCTTATTTGCTACATCCCAAAGAGATTGGGGATTGTGTGTATATAGTTAAGTGTCATTTTAGAATTGCTTCAAGTAAAGTTTATTATATCCCTAATTCTTTTGCTTATAGGTTTTATCTTAGCTGTAGCTTTTTGCTATTGTAGCCTATTCCACATATTATGATTAAAGTGAAGATATTTACTGTGAACAACAAAACATAGATGGGGTATTTATGAGGTATTAAGTCATTTAAAATATATCTGCCAAATGATCAGATGTAAATTTTATCAGTTTATGTAGTTTTTCAGTTCTGGGTAGATTACTTCTGAAGTGTAATCCTGTATTTATTACAAATTACATGAGTATTTTTTTTTACCACTCACATAATGTCTTAGATTACTGTTGTAGGTAATCCAATCTAATACAATTTTTGATTACTTTTGGATTACCTCTGACCTAACTTTTGTTTATTTGATGTCACATGCATTGAAAATAATCTTGTACCATTTTGACAAAGTGTTGCTTTTTGATTGATTTAATTAATCAATCAAAAAATGAGAATTTGTGCTTTTTGTGTGTGTGTTTTACACAGTATTTGTCTGTTCATGAGTGAAATAACAAAGGCACTTAAAGGGTGATAAAACACAAAACACATTTGAATTTATAAGGATAACCATCAACATAATTATTTAAAAGAATATTAACATTTGTTTCTTATGGGAAGGTTTCTAGAATTTTGAACTGGTTATACAGTGCTTGTTTAACAAATGTTGTCTTACAGTACTCCAGCAATTTCGACATTACAAATGCCATCCATGCGAGGGAACAGATCAGATAAATTATATTTGTGAATCGATGTCACAAAAAACAAGATTTTTACACATCCTGTGAAGCATATGTGTTGCTGTAGGGGGGCTTGCACACTTTGCTTCACTATGATCAAGGACTGAGTCCATCAGAAGATTAAAGTCTCCTCCCAATATTATATCATGAGGGGTGCCAGCAACACCCCTTTCGATTTGGTCGGAGAGATGCAGGAAATGTGGCATGAGTCGCTGGGCAAGTGGCTAATATTTATGCACCTAATGTACAATGATCAGGGCTTTTTTATAGATCTTGAAGGGATGTTGTTGCTGGCACCCCTCATGATTTAATATTGGGAGGAGACTTTAATCTTTTGATGGACTCAGTCCTTGATCATAGTGAAGCAAAAGTGTACAAGCCCCCTTTGTCTCAAACATTAGAGCAAAAGCACATTCATGTAAATTTTTGAAGCCATGTAAAAAAGCAATTTTCCAAACTAAAATTACTGTGCTAATGCAGTCGGTGTTGATACAATTGTAAACACTAAATTACGTGTATTTGGGCATTTTGATGAGTTTGATGGACAAAACCTTTCCGAAGTCATAGTGACACGTGGTTATATGACACACAGAGTGATAATTCAAATAATAATTAAAATGTGTTCATCAGGAGCTGGTTAGATGCAAAGTTTAGAAAACATGCATACCTCAAGTTGCTTATTTAAATTTGACACATAATTCTTTGCAGGAGCTAGGATATGATGTTTTTGAAAGCAGAGTTTACATTGCACAGTAATGTTTTTACCCTGTGTCCAGTGAATTTTGTAAATCCAGTGGTCA
This sequence comes from Xyrauchen texanus, assembly GCF_025860055.1. Taxonomy (NCBI): domain Eukaryota; kingdom Metazoa; phylum Chordata; class Actinopteri; order Cypriniformes; family Catostomidae; genus Xyrauchen; species Xyrauchen texanus. Next base: position 22,116,937 of record NC_068290.1, read on the forward strand.
AATAGAAACTGAGTGAGACCGTTTCATCTACAGTGTATTGCCAACTGTCTAGTATCAGGTCAGTGTGTCCAATTCCACAACCCTCCCCCGTCCCTCCCAAAAACACTCACTCACTGAATGTAGTAGAGTATATCAACAGTAGACTGATTTAGAATGAAAAAAAGAAGAAAAAAATTAGGGGAATCAATACATTATGAACAATTTACTGCTATTGTCTGATTAATATGTAATTACACAACAATTAGTTCCGGTCCTCAAATCTGATTGGACAAGAGGCATTCCAAGAGTGCTGATGGCTCAGACCTTTAAGACTGAAATACTTTACTGTTTATATCACTCCGCTTGTGTTCGTGGCAACTAACATGTAAGAGCAGTGCAGAAGTGTTAGAGTTGCTAGATGTGTGAATTTTCATTCATCCCCATGACATTAAAGATTTGAGGCAGCAGAGTTACATGTGAATGGCAAGCTCTATGCACTTTGCTAGTTTTAACACTTTTAATGATATAAAAAGGTGAGATTCGATACACTCTGTTTCATAACTGTTCTAGGAGGACAATATGTCAAAGAATTCAAAATTCTCGGGATCTGGAGACATTAAAAGACACGTACGTGCTCAAGCTGACACCCCAGAGGGAGTCGATTTGGTCGGAGAGATGCGGGAAATGTGGCAAGAGTTGCTGGGCAAGTGTTGCAAAGTTATTTCTCTTCTTATGCGTAAGAAATATGATAGTGTTTCTTCAAGAAATGCACCTTTCTCCGCAGGAAGCTGAAACATTTGGAAAGATATGAGGTGGGCATTTGTTTTGTAGTGCTAGCTCGAGTAAGAGTAGGGGTGTCATTGCACTGATAAGTAAACATCTACAATTCAAATGTCTCAAACAGAGTACAGATAAATTAGGAAGAGATTTTATTGTTTTAGCTGAAATTCATGGGTGAAGTCTTATTTTGGCTAATATTTATGCACCTAACGTGGATGAACATGGCTTTTTTATAGATCTTGAAGGGATGTTGTTGCTGGCACCCCTCATGATATAATATTGGGAGGAGACTTTAATCTTTTGATGGACTCAGTCTTTGATCATAGTGAAGCAAATGTGTGCAAGCCCCCTAGAGCAACACAGATGCTTCACAGGATGTGTCAAAATCTTGGTTTTACAGATATTTGGAGACTTTTGAACCCATCTGGTAGGGACTATAATTTTCTTTCATCAGTCCATAAGATGTACTCTAGAAAATATATATTTTTTTATATCTAAGTCCCTCATCTCATATGTTTTTGATTGCTCAATTGGAAACATTTTAGTCTCAGATCATGCCCTAGTGTGTTCAGAGGTGTTGCCACATACGGAGAATACGGAGGCTTTTGTTTTTGACCACCCCCCTTTTCTCCCCAATTAGAATGCCCAATTCCCAATGTGCTATAAGTACTCATGGTGGCATAGTGGCTCGCCTCAATCTGGGTGGTGGAGGACGTATCTCAGTTGTTTCCGCATCTGAGACCATCAATCCGCGCATCTTATCACGTGGCTTGTTGAGCGATTTACCGCGGAGATGTAGCACACGTGGAGGCTTCATGATATTCTCTGCGGCATCCACTCACAACTCAACACACGCCCCAACGAAGGTGAGAAGCACACATTATAGTGACCACAAGGAGGTTACCCCATGTGACTCTACCCTCCATAGCAACCGGGCCAATTTGGTTGCTTAGGAGACCTGGCTGGAGTCACTCAGCACACCCTGGATTCAACCTTGTGACTCTAGGGGTGGTAGCCAGATTCAATACTCACTGAGCTACCCAGGCCCCATATATAGTTGGCATGTTAATGTATCCCTTTTGCAAAATCCTGAATTCCAACAAATGCTAAAGACTGAAATCAATGTCTATATGGAGACCAACTGGTCCTCAGTATCCTCTGTGGACTTGGTTTGGGAGACACTTAAGGCAGTTTTTAGGGGCCAAATCATACATTATGCCTCAATCACCAAAAAAATCCAAAGCACAAGAACTCATGAAATTGGAAGAGAATATTAAAAGTGCTGAGGCATATATTAGAGTGGAGTGTTGAGATCTTTGGAAAATTTGGTTCAACATTTTGGGATTCCCAGATCTCAGTTCTTGATGTATTTACAGCTGCACCATCTGCTTTGTACTATTTTTGGGAGTAGTATACACCCCCCTAAAGCAATAGATACTCAGGGGACAGAGCTTTAATTTCTATGAAGAGATTATGGGAGAAAGATTTAAACTTGGTATTGATGGAGGGAATGTGGGCTACGATTCTAAAAACATCAAGTCTGTATCTAGAGATTTAAGGGTGTGCCTTATGCAATTCAAGATTTTACATAGATTGTATTGGACCCCCTCTAGATTGTGTAGGCTTGGTCTTAAAGACACTCACCTGCTGGCAATGCCAGTCTGAGGATGGAGACACGGCCCATGTATTTTGGTGGTGTGCTGAGATCAAGGAATTTTGGTTGTAGGTTCAGAGTTTTGTCTGTGATGTGCTGGGCATTGGGTTTAGTTTTGCTCCAGACTCTTTGATTTGGGCAATGGGGTGGTCATCAATATAGGTGATAAATGCATAACAAATTTGGCCCTGACCAGTGTTATGACAGGCAGGCAGATTTATTTAATGGCATGGAAGTCGGCTGAAGCACCCTCATTTAGGGAGTGGTGCATGGAGATGGGGAGGGCGGTAGCTTTCGAGGAGGTGTCATGTAGAAGGTTGGGGATATGGGATTCATTGATAACATAGCTCTTCTGATAACATTAAGCATTTCATCAATATCATGTGGTCCGTGGCAAATGATCAGTGACCGGCCTCTGCCATCTCACTTGACGACGAAAAGGCTTTTGATATGGTAGAATGGGATTATCTTTTTAAGATTTTGGAAATGTATGGGTTCAGGAGTACTTTTATTGGATGGATTAAGTTATATACTTTATAGACACCGGGTAGCGGCGGTGAAAACAAATGTATTAATTTAAGATTTATTTTTACTCTGGATAGAGCAGGGTTGTCCTCTTTCCCCATTATTGTTCTGTCTTGCCCTGGAACCATTAGCAGCCGAGATAAGAAAGGAGGATGATTTTCCAGGGGTGGTGGCGGGAGGTGTGGCGCATAAGCTTTTGCTTTATGCAGATTATATTTTATTATTCATCTCCGACCCCACTAGATCTATGCCTTGCCTCCACAGATTTATTAATACATTTTCTTAGTTCTCAGGATACAGAGTTAATTGGTCTAAATCTGAAGCTTTGGCTCTGACAGCGTACTGACCGGTAACGGCTTTTCAGCTGGGCACCTTCCAGTGGCCCAAACAGGGCATTAAGTATTTCAGTATTTTATTCCAAGCAAATTTGATTTAGTAGTGATTTAGTTAGAGTTAATTTCGAGCGATGTGGGCAGGTGGACTTCATTACATTTATGTATGATTGGGAAGGTTAATGTTATTAAATTAATTGTATTCCAAAATTGAACTACCTTCTACAATCTCTCCCTATTTATGTCCAAAACAAATTGGGTCCTAGCCAGTGTTATGATCAGCAGACAGATTATTCTAAGGGGATGGAAGTCAGCTGGAGTGCCCTCATTTCAAGAGTGGTGCACAGAGATGGCAGCATTCGAGGAAATGTGATGTAGAAGGCTGGGAAATTTAGATTTATTTGATAGGAAATGGGGCAGCTATTTGGCCTTCTTGGAGGGCTCTCGGGGAGGGGCAGTGGAGAGAAGTATAGTTTTAAATGTGTGTGATTATTATTATATATAATAATAATTAAATGTTTTGTGTGTATATTCATGTGTGACCACAGGGATGTTTGTTGAGGTCGAGGGTTGGGAATTGGGAAGGCGAGGTGTAATAGTGGGGATTAATTGTTGATTCTGTTAATTTTTTGTGTGTACAGGTGAAACTCGAAAAATTAGAATATCGTGCAAAAGTTCATTAATTTCAGTAATTCAACTTAAAAGGTGAAACTAATATATTATATAGGCTCATTACAAGCAAAGTAAGATATTTCAAGCCTTTATTTGATATAATTTTGATGATTATGGCTTACAGCTTATGAAAACCCCAAATTCAGAATCTCAGAAAATTAGAATATTACATGAAATCAATAAAAAAAAGGATTTTAAATACAGAAATGTCGGCCCTCTGAAAAGTATAATCATGCATATGTACTCAGTACTTGGTTTGGGCCCCTTTGCATTAATTACTGCCTCAATGCGGCGTGGCATGGATGCTATCAGCCTGTGGTACTGCTGAGGTGTTATGGAAGACCAAGATGTTTCAATAGCGGCCTTCAGCTCTTCTGCATTGTTTGGTCTCATGTCTCTCATCTTTCTCTTGGCAATGCCCCATAGATTCTCTATGGGGTTCAGGTCAGGCGAGTTTGCTGGCCAATCAAGCACAGTAATACCATGGTCATTGAACCAGGTTTTGGTACTTTTGGCAGTGTGGGCAGGTGCCAAGTCCTGCTGGAAAATGAAGTCAGCATCTCCATAAAGCTTGTCTGCTGAAGGAAGCATGAAGTGCTCTAAAATGTCCCGGTAGATGGCTGCGTTGACTCTGGACTTAATAAAGCACAGTGGACCAACACCAGCCGATGACACAGACTGTGGAAACTTCACACTGGTCTTCAAGCATCTTGGATTGTGTGCCTTTCCATTCTTCCTCCAGACTCTGGGACCTTGGTTTCCAAATGAGATGCAAAATTTGCTCTCATCAGAAAAGAGGACTTTGGACCACTGAGCAACAGACCAGTTCTTTTTTTCTTTAGCCCAGGTAAGACGTTTGACATTTGAAGCCCATGTCCAGGACCCGTCTGTGTGTGGTGGCTCTTGATGCAGTAACTCCAGCCTCAGTCCACTCCTTGTGAAGCTCCCCCACACATTTGAATGGCCTTTTCCTGACAATCCTCTCCAGGCTACGGTCATCCCTGCTGCTTGTGCACTTTTTTCTTCCACACTTTTCCCTTCCACTTTACTTTCTATTAATGTGCTTTGATACAGCACTTTGAGAACATCCAACTTCTTTTGCAATTACCTTTTGAGGCTTTCCCTCCTTGTGGAGGGTGTCAATGATGGTTTTCTGCACAACTGTCAGGTCAGCAGTCTTCCCCATGATTGTGAATTCAACTGAACCAGACTGAGAGACCATTTAAAGGCTCAGGAACCCTTTGCAGGTGTTTTGGATTAATTAGCTGATTAGAGTGTGACACTTTGAGCCTACAATACTGAACCTTTTCACAATATTCTAATTTTCTGAGATTCTGAATTTGGGGTTTTCATAAGCTGTAAGCCATAATCATCAAAATTATATCAAATAAAGGCTTGAAATATCTTACTTTGCTTGTAATGAGTCTATATAATATATTAGTTTCACATTTTAAGTTGAATTACTGAAATTAATGAACTTTTGCACGATATTCTAATTTTTCGAGTTTCACCTGTATACTCATGTGTGACCTCAGGAATGTTTGTTGAGGGTCAGGGTGGGGTTGGGGAAATGGGAGGGCGAGGGGTAAAAGTGGGGATTAAATGTTGATTCTGTGAATATATGTTTTGCTTTTCTTTGACAATTTTGTGAATCAAGAAAAGATTTGAGGTAGCAGTTGGTGACAATAATACCAATACTAATGAAATACCACAATACCAAAAAAATTCATATGATACAATATCATCATGTTGTTAATTTCGGTACCAGATTAAAGTATGCTGTCACTAGCAAAATATAATGTAAAGTGAGAGTTTTCAGATGAAATCAAAGACCATTTGAAAATAATAATAAAAAAAGTCGCTATATGGCCAAGTGTGATCATTAAACAGCAGAAGGATGTAATTTAATAAAATAATAGTTGCTGCTTGCCACAGTATAAGAGGCGCCTCTCTGCCCTGTCATCTCCTTCACACACACGCACATAGGCACGCACATGAACACACAAATGCAACACATTACTAATGCTTGATTTTCATGCAGTGTGTCCAATAGTATCCATCTGCAGAGCCACAGATCTGTGTGCTTAGTGTATGAACTCTCAAATTAACACTTTCTCTGTTGCAGCTCAGAGATATCAGCTCTCGAGTTGCATGAAGCTTGATATATTGAACAAAACCCTATGGTGTTAAATGTTAGACAAAACAGTGCAAGCGCATAAACAGCGCGCAAGTGAATTACAACAGTGTGAGCACCATGACACCGTTCTCACGTGAAATGTAAACCTGCAGAACTTGCAAATACCAAACGAGCACAAAAAATATGATTGTGCACACAAATTAACAACTCACGAGCAGAAATAACAAAACCACGAGTAATGACAAGTCCCACACATGCACGCAGCTCTGAAAACGCGCAAGTTATTTTCTGCACACGTGCGCGCAGATCTGTACACAAGTGCAAGTTATTTTCTGCACACACGTGCAGCTGAAATCTTTATGCACACAAGTCGGTTTTGACACTCAGGGGCTGGGCCCAATCCTTTCTGTTAACAAATGCTATTGGCTGCTGACAAAATCCTGTATTGATTGGCTGCATCTCTTCGAATCTCGTGATTGGCTGTTGTTGGACGAGGACAGACAGAAAGCTGGAACTTTTTTTGTTCTGGACTGGACGCTCCGTGATATCGTTGAGGAGACTCTGCTGGCCTGCGGTTCATCGTTCACTGTGGGCGTCGCCGAGGAGGACCCCGTAGCTCCTCCCACAGTGGTAACTCTCCATTCGCCCATGGTTTGTCCCCTCACGCCTGCCTTGGTCAAAGAGCCAGTGCTGCCAGCTTCATCCGCCCGGAGGAGGAGGAGAAGAAAGGCTTCCGCTCCCCAGTTGACGCCTGCCACGGTCAGCGAGCCAGTGCCTACGCCTGCCACGGTCAGCGAGCCAGCGCCTACGCCTGCCACGGTCAGCGAGCCAGCACCTGCAGCCCCTACCGTCAGCGAGCCAGCGCCTGTAGCCTCGACCGTCCCTGAGCCAGCGCCTGTAGCCTCGACCATCCCTGAGCCAGCGCCTGTAGCCTCGACCGTCCCTGAGCCAGCGCCAGTAGCCTCGACCGTCCCTGAGCCAGCACCAGTAGCCAAGACCGTCCAAGAGCCAGCGCCCCCGAGCCTTCCAGGGCTCTGCCTCTCAAGCCTCTCGAGCCACCCAGGGCTCCCCCTCTCGAGCCTCCTACGGCTCCGCCTCCCGAGCCTCCTACGGCTCTGCTCCCAGAGCCTCCTGAGCCTTCCAGGGCTCCGCCTCCCGAGCCTCCTACGGCTCTGCCCCCAGAGACTCCAGAGCCTTCTAGGGCTCTGCCTCTGGAACCTCCTACGGCGCCACCTCCCTCGGCTCCACCTCCAGAGCCTTGCAGGCCTCCGCCTCTAGAGCCTCCCACGGCGCCACCTCCATCCGCTCTGCCTCCAGAGCCTTCCAGGCCTCTGCCTCTAGAGCTTCCTACGGCGCCACCTCCATCGGCTCCGCCTCCAGAGCCTTCCAGGCCTCCGCCTCTAGAGCCTCCTACGGTGCCTCCCGAGCCTCCTACGGCTCCGCCTCCAGAGCCTTTCAGGACTCCGCCTCTAGAGCTTCTTAAGTCTCCACCTCCCTCGGCACCGCCACCCGAGCCTTCCACGGCTCTGCCTCCTGAGCCTTCCTCGGCTCCGCCTCCTGAGCCTTCCTCGGCTCTGCCTCCTGAGCCTCCCTCAGCTCTGCCTCCTGAGCCTCCCTCAGCTCCGCCTCCTGAGCCTCCAGAGCCTCCCCTCAGCTCCGACTCCTGAACCTCCCACGTCTCCGAATCCAGAGCCTTCTGCGGTTCCACCTCCTGAGCCACCCATGACTCTGCCACCTGGGTCTTCCACGGCTCCGCCCTCCATGGCTCCGCTACCAGAGACTTCCTTGGCTCCTCCCTCGGAGTTCCCCATGGCTGTCCTATGGCCGCCTCCCAGGCCTCCTGAACCTGTCCTTGCCCTGTGGCCGCCTCCCAGGCCTCCTGAACCTGTCCTTGCCCTGTGGCCAGCTCCCAGGCCTCCTGAACCTGTCCTTGCCCTGTGGCCAGCTCCAAGGCCTCCTGAACCTGTCCTTGCCCCGTGGCCAGCTCTCAGGCCACCTGACCCAGTCCCCGTCGTGTGCTCCCCGTGGACTGCCTGCCTACCCTCTGTACCCCCTTGGACTGTCTGTCTGCCCTCTGTGCCCCCTTGGACTGCCCGTCTGCACTCTGTGCCCCCCGGGTCTGCCTGTCTGCCCTCTGTGCCCCTTGGACTGTCTGGTTTCCCTGTGTGTTCTCCGTGGTCTGCCAGTCCCCCCCTCATTCCTTGGACGATTTTTTTTTTTTTTGTGTATGTTTTGTTTTATTTAGGATCATCTGGAGTCTGATCCTTTGAGGGGGGGTTATGTTACGATCCCTGGTTGTCTGCCCCGTGTTTTTCGTGTCACCGTCACCATGTTCCAGTCTGTCATTGTTCGCACCTGTTTATCGTTTGTAATCGTCCTGTCCTTGTGTATTTAAACCCTGCTGTTCCTCCATTCCCTTGTCGTTTGTTGTCTCAACTGTTGTGATGTTGCTGATGTTCCCACTGTTTTGATGTCCCTGATGTTCCCACTGTTTTGATGTCCCATGTTCAGATGTTTGCTCGGTTACCTGTCTTCCCTTGTTCTTTCCAGCTGTGTTCAACCAGTTCGTGTTCCCTAGATGTTTTCGTGTTTTTAGTTTCGTTTTACCCATCGTGGTTGTTTCATTTGTGCATGTCTGTTTATTTCCACTCTTGTCGAATAAAACCCGCACGTAGATCCAACCTCCTCGCCTGCCTTCATCTGCACTCATAACAAATACATTTGTTATTACATGTACTGTAATGCAAATTACATTCATTAATTACTAGATTTGGTAAGGTTGGTGAAAGTCTTATTCTCACATACATCAATGTGTTTTAGATTAACTGTAATAACGGTATTGACTTACACATTTTATTATATTCTCTATAAGTGTGGTTAAGATTATACTTGAGCAAAAAGGCAAGAAGTTACTATTATCATCTAATATATCATTTACAAACACAATACCCGTCTCATACCAATCACTTTTAAACAATGATTTCTTATTAATTGTAATGACCCTGTTATTCCATAGGGTGGATCCATGGGGAGAAAAGTTGTGGGTTAATATAATTTTACAGTATTGGAGAAGTTGTTTCTGGAAGTTTGATAATTTAATAGGAATCTTAGTTACCTAAAAGAAATTCAAGCCCACCTATTTTATTAAATAGAGATCTAGGTATGTGAAACCACATAGAGTAAGGTTGTGATAAATGTGATTTCAACCATTTACTCTTAAATGCCCCAAACATTGATTCAAAGTCCAAGGCGTTGATACCACCATTATCATACTCTTTCACTAACTGTGATTTCCTAATATAATGTGTTTTATTTTTCCAAAAGAGGGAACTGGGAAGATTGGGAATCGGATGATGGCAGACAGTAAAGAGGTTATTGTTTCTTTCTAAATTTCTCCTTCATTTTTTGTAGCTGTAAGATGTTTTCTGTCTTTGATAATAACTGAAAATAGGTGGAAATACAGAACACAGCAAGGCATTTAGTGAACCTGTTGAGAGGTACCCTGAACGCAGGTCCATCTAACGTTAATGTTGAAGGGAACGTTAGTGTTTCACAAAATGGTAAGTGTAGATAGCTAGGTGTCAGATAGTTCCTTGTCAGCAAGAATTCATTATGTAGATGAAATGCAGGCTCAGAGAGGAAGCCAGTCAGGCCCTGGGACCCTTGGGGCTGGGAAAGCACAGCAGGTGCAGCAGAATATGGCCAGGTTAGGAAATCAAGTGTACATTAAGATTCTTATTACACGGCTCTCTGAAATGTTTGATTCTGATTTGTCAGTCGCAACATTATATGACCTATAATGATCGTCATCAATAGCAAGGCTTTATAATGACCGCTCATCCGGCCCTTCTTTCATGTCTCTTATCACACTTTGGATGGATGCGCTCTCGTTTTATTTAAACACAGCTAGTGTCATCTGAATATATATATGAGCCTCTCAATATATATATATATGTTGGACGAGGACAGACAGAAAACGGGACGATTGGGAATCAGATGATTCTTGTAGCTGTAAGATGTTTTGTGTGTATATATATATATATATATACATGTACATATATACACATACACATATATACATATACACGTATACACATATACACATACATACATATATATATATATATATATATATATATATATATATATATATATATATATATATATATATATATATATATACACCCACAAAACATCTTACAGCTACAAGAATCATCCGATTCCCAATCGTCCCGCTTTCTGTCTGTCCTCGTCCAACAACAGCGAATCACGAGAGATTCGACGAGATGCAGCCAATCAATACAGGATTTGATCAGCAGCCAATAGCATTTGTTAACAGAAAGGATTGGGCCCCGCCCCTGAGTATCAAAACCGACTGGTGTTCGTAAAGATTTCAGCTGTGCGCGTGTGCAGAAAATAACTTGCGCGTGTGTTCAGATCTGCGCGCGTGTGTGGGACTTGTCATTACTCGCGGTTTTGTTATTTCTGCTCGCGAGTTGTTAATTTGTGTGCACAATCATATTTTTTGTGCTCGAATTTGGGATTTGGAAGTTCTGCAGGTTTAAATGTTACGTGCGAACTGTGTCATGGTGCTCACACTGTTGTAATTCACTTGCGCGCTGTGCTTTGCGCTGTTTTGTCCAACATGTAACGCTATAAAAACCTTCACATACAGGAAGAACTTTAAATATCTTTCAAAATAAAGATACCGCTGAAATGAGAGATCTATTTAACTGATTGCGTGAAATTGAAGACATTACAACAGAAAAATAGTGCTACTGTGTAAAAGTGTAATATTAAAAGCAGTCACAATAATACTTATAGTAACAATTATAGAATTTGTAATTATATTATTAGTATTATTGTCTGTGTCATGTTTAGATGTGTGTTCATGTTTATTCTGTTGGTTCATGTTTTCATGTCTTTTATTTTGAAAAGTCTAGTTCCTGGTTATTAGTTTCAACAGTCATGTGATGTCCTGTTTTCCCTCCATGTTCATGAGTCTTGTTTTCATTGGTTTATTTTTTAATTATCTTGTTTAGTGTTCTGTTTGATCATTGGTTTAGGTTTCCCCATGTCATGTATTTAAGCACTCATGTTTACTATTGTTTTTTTTTTTTTTATAGTATTGATGTTTGTTTGTGTAGCACATTGCAAGTTCATGTCAAGTTTAAGCCTAGCCTACCAAGTTTATGTTTCAAGTTTATGTTATGTTTTATTCATGTTTATAGTTAGGGTTTTTGGTTTTCACATTGATTATTGTTCAAGTTCACGTAACTAATACATTATTAAGCACTAAACTGGATATCTGCAGTGTAAGCATCGAAGACCTACGTGGATTTGGAAAAGTTAATTTCAATAAAAAATTGAGAATGAGAGGCTATTGAAACTTCAATATGCAGGTGACTTTTACAACAAAGTAATGGAGATTTTTGTTCACAAATAGACACACGTGGATTTTGTATTCAAATAAAGGTAAGTTTAAGTATTTCTTAAAAATCTGTGTTACTGAGACTAGGTCATTGTTCTGGTTAGTCTGAGGCTATGAAGTACTGATCTGGTAATAATGTCCTTGTGTTCTTGTGCTATGCTCTGTGTGGTTTATAGTTTCAACCTTTTTAAAAAAATATTAAGGGATGTTACTGCCATTTCTACTTTACATTTGCCTTGTGCATTCATGTTGAGATTGTTTTATAAAGTGGTCAGTTTAGTTAATTGCTGCTGTCCATTCCAGTGGTTCTGAACTGTGGGAAGAGTGACGTGTGAGGCCTATGATGTTGAAACTAATAACTGGCAATCTTTTCTTTTTGCATGTTTACAACACACAACTGAATCATTGTGTATTAAGGATGGAAAATTCACTTTATGTGATGCATGTACACACAGGGCTGGATTGGTAATCTGGCATACCGGGCATTTGTCTGGTGGGCCGATGCACTTTGGGGCCGATCAGGGGCAGACTGGCCATTGGGAGAACAGAGCGGGACAGTGTTTCGGCCGCGAAACGGGCCGAATGGGCAGCGATAAGCTAAAATGAGCCGCCGCGTTATGCAGAACGGACAGCGAACCCATTTCCCCCCCTCAATAACTTTTGGGCCAGTTGCTATGTAAAATCCTGGGCCGATTTCTCTTCCCATTCCAGTCCTGCATACACATATAACTCTCCAAACTTGTTTCTGCTCACCCTTTCTCTCACACACTCTCTTGATGCATCCCTCTAAATGTCTGAATTATAGTCTTAAAGGAGCCGTAACACGCAAGCCTTTTATACAGCCGCCCCAAAATTGTTTCCACAATTTGCATCTTTATAAAGGCTGCGTGTGAGTGCTTGATCTCACAGAGGGTGTGTTGAATTCCTTTGAGTCATCTTCTGGGATTGCGGTAGAGCCACAGGTCGAGCAACAAGGACTTTGACTAACCTCACTTGGTAGTCTTGACTGGGGTGTACTTTGACAACCTTTCCAGCAAGACATTGTGCCCTCGACTGGTGGGTACCCATTATCATGACTAGAGTGCCTGTGGTTATGTTAAGCAATGTCTGATGACACTTATAACTGATCTGCAGGTTTGGAAGGCAATGATAGATGAAAGAGGAACAGAAATGGTCAGCCAACACTTGGGAGTGTCTCCACCTGCGACGACTCATGCCCTCCTCCTCAGGAGATATAACAGTGGGCTGGGAATTTTCTAGTCGCCCCATAAGTAGAAGGTTGTGTGTTACTGGGTCGACATCAGCCACATTCGAAGAGACATACCCAAGGGGTTTAGAATTCAAGATGTTCTGCACCTCAATCAACACAGAATATGTCCAGCGGTTGCCATGATGTAGTAGCACTCTGACCACCTTGAGTAAAGCCTTATTACTGCCAGCCATTTTATTCAGGTACAGCGTCTGTGTTGCTGAAATGACTAAGCAGGTCTCTGGTTTAGACGTGCCTCTCGATGACCTCTTGTTGACCTCATGGAGGATACATACATGCTTTCTCTGGCAAAGTGGACATGGCTTCTTTAGATCACACTGAACAGCCTGATGGGCTCGGCCACAATGCCAGCACTTTCTATTGGTGCGTATCCACTCTAAGAGCTGGTCTTTGGTAAGAGTTGGGATTTTGGGCCATTGACTGAATGCATGCTCTGAGTTCTGGCAGTAAGAGCAGTATACTGTGGGCTTACCTTTGGCTTTATCATCAACCTTGACAGTGGAATGAGTATTTTCTGTAAGGCCTATTGTCAGATCTGATGAGGACAGTGGCAGTGGTTCGACGTGAATGAGAAGGCACTCATACCGCAATTTTAGGCTGGCTTTCTCTTTTCACTGGCTGGTCATCATAACTCTGGCACCAGGATTCCTATTTTAGTGAGTCTGCCAGGTTTGTTAAGTTACCCCAGGCCAGTGCAGATGTGATGGCGGAAATCAGCCCTTCTTTCTTGTGGGAGTTTACTGGGAAGGCCTGCAATATGCAACCCACAATGCAATGCAATGTTATGCTTGCGTTCTAATGTCTTGAGCATGCCAACAAGAGACTGTACTTGAAGGGAGAATTTCTCAAAGGCTGATGGTCACTGCGACTAACATAAGGTGAATCAAGAATAATAGCTATCCAACTCAGTGCTATCTGGTGGGGTGACCAAATTGCTCGAGTGTTGTCATGGTGTCTGTGTAGGCCGTACGGGAGTGTAGGAAGGAGTCGGCTATTAGACAAACCTTGTCTAATTTCAGGTGGTCGACCAAGACATGATGTTTTTTCATCTCAGTGCTGTCAGGTGGCATGAGGTGAGCAAACTCACTTGGGTCTTTACTGCAGAAATAAGGAATGGTGGGACTTAGTCCTCTGTAATATTTATCTGTCAGATCTGTAGATACTAGGGCAAGTGTCATGCTATGGGGAATTATTCTATAACTATCAGGATAAGGATGTGGGGAGGCATCACTTGGCTGATTATATACATGCTGAGGTCATATTTGTTGGACATGTGTAAGATACTGGCTGTACCTCCACTGGTCATCATTTTGAGATGGATGGCTGACATTATTTATTACAGAATCAGAAGCGAGTCTGGGTCTAATAAGTATGGGTGGAGCTCTAATATCACTGGGCGGCCTTAACCCGTCAGAAAATTGGTTTGGAATGTCTCGCTGCTCCATGGATTTTGATTAATAAAATGGGGTTGGAGGGGGTGTCTCAGGCCAATCTTCAACACTGACTTTTGCTGGGTTGTGGAATGTGACAGATGGATGGTTGGACTGGTTATTAGTTGTGGATGAAGGCATTTGGAGACTACAGGCTCTCTCAAAGAGCTGAATCGGTTCGCCTTTGGTTGTCTCAAGTCGTGAAAGGTGAGCCTGAATGGCCTGTTGTGTTTTGTAGAGCTTTGAATTTTCTTGGGAGACCTTTCATAATTTTATAGAGCTAGTATCTGATCGATCACTCTCTTATCCATCACTATCGCAGAGGGGAAGGGACTCTGCATTTGGGTGAGGCTGTGGCTGTCGGTTGTGACACTGTGCTGCTGACTGCTGACTGATACGAAGAGTGGGAAATGAGCTGCTAAGCAGTATGTGTGGGGACACACCACTCATCCATTATGGCCAGCCTTGATGTAAGGGAGAAAATGAGTAGACTATGTGCTCTTTTAGTGTCTGGGGCAGTCGCTCCTACATGTGACAAGGAGAAATCGTCATCTGACTCTAATGCCTGCTCTGTTTTACTGGCTGATGTCTTTGATAAACGTCATAATATTGTAGGTTTGATGGATGGTGCTTTGGATGAACAGAGGGTGTTATTGGTTCAGATCTGGCTGACACCAGTGGAAGTGCCAATCTGGCTCGAAGGACCACAATGTAAGGAAGAACAACAATAATTTGAGTGTGAATCTTTGAGGACTGTTAGATTGGAAGTACTTGCTGGTAGGCCAGTCAGATCCCTTCTAGATTCTAGATTTAATCTCTTCTAGATTCTCAGATGTACAGATGAAATACAGGTAGGATGAACAATGACATAGGGATGTGTGGTCTGTACAAAATAAAGATTAAATAATAGTTACAATGCTATTCAAATGAAGGAACAACAATGCAGACTTCAAGTGCCAATACAAGAATGAATAACACTATCAGTAAGCAAATATGTTGCTGCGATCAGTTTATTGACAAACTGGATTGCCATTCATCAGTTCACATAAAGTCTGGAGATAAACACCAGAAATCTAACACAAGACAATTTGCAAACAAAATAATAATGCACAAACATTTTTATCAATATTATCAATGCAAGCATCTGTTCTAACAGCCCACGTGTAACCAAACATGCATGAAATGAGGACACACTAAACGCACTCACTCACTCAAACTTAATTACCATAAACTCACGCAGATGCAAGTGCAACTGAAAACGAATCGGTTACTAACGTAACCTCGGTTCTCTCTAGATGAGGGAACGAGTATTGCGTAACCGGCCGTGCTCACGCCACGAGCGATTTTTCGCTTCATTCAATGAAAACCAGGGTTCCAGCCTACGAACTACACTTATATGTACTCTAGTCACGCCCATTTTGGCGGGCTTTGATGCAGTGAGCGTGCGGACGCCTCTCATTGGATGCGAGTTCGCCCAAGCTCGTCTATAGGCTGCAGCAGTTGCCGCAGAGCAACCTATGAGCTCGCTAGCTAGCCCGCTCAAGGTCTGCAGCTGCCGCACTGCGTTGACAATGGATACAAAATTAAGGATAATTTTTTGGCTTCAATATCTCAGAAAAGATGAATCTTTCCCGTAGCGTAAGCTAGCTTACGCAATACTCGTTCCCTCATCTAGAGAGAACCGAGGTTACGTTAGTAACCGATTCGTTCTCTTACGAGAGGTTCTCTCGTATTGCGTAAGCTAGCTTACGCTACGGGAACCCTTTGTCAACGCCGTGCGCGCCAAGCATCCACTGCATGAGCCCCAGGGAATTAAGGGGGACCCGGGGGAGCCCTTGTGAGTGGGGAATTAATATTTGGCCGGCAAGAGTGCGGGCCAGTGTGTGTGTAGTACATAAGCACATAGACTGGAAATCAGCCCTGGAATGTGTCCCATTAATGCAGCTCACCAGGGGAGCTGTAGCGTATTAAACCGCTAGCAGTTTAGCCTGCAGAGCGGGTACTTCCAGATTGTAAAATCTGACAAAGGTGGAAGCCCAGCCCGCTGCCACACATATGTCGTGAATGGAAATCCCGCTGGACCATGCCCACGAGGAGGCCATGCCTCTAGTGGAGTGAGCCCTAATGCCTAGCGGGCATGGTAGGTCTTTTGACGCGTACGCGGCAGCAATAGCGTCCACTATCCATCTTGACAGTGTCTGTTTCG
This sequence comes from Xyrauchen texanus, assembly GCF_025860055.1. NCBI lineage: Eukaryota > Metazoa > Chordata > Actinopteri > Cypriniformes > Catostomidae > Xyrauchen > Xyrauchen texanus. The sequence goes on from NC_068290.1 coordinate 22,133,353, forward strand.
AGGTGGCGAGACCTTTGGTGCGCCCTCCAAACGAAACGAAAAGCTGCTCAGAGTGTCTGAAAGATGCGGAGCGTGCAGTATGCAATCTCATTGCTCTGACTGGGCAAAGGAGATTGGCGTTGCGTTCGCTATCAGATGCTGGTAGCGCCGACAAGGAAATGATCTGTGCTCTGAAAGGAGTACCGATCACCTTGGGGACATAGCCGTGTCTAGGCTTTAAAATGACCTTGGAGTCACTTGGTCCAAACTCAAGACACGCAGCGCTAACAGACAGCGCGTGAAGATCTCCCACCCGTTTAACTGATGATAGGGCAGTTAGAAAAACGGTTTTAAGTGAGAGGTGTTTCACATCCACGGATTGAAGCGGTTCGAAGGGAGGGGCTTTCATAGCTTCGAGAACTATAGAAAGATCCCAGATAGGAACCGATGGGGGGCGCGGAGGGTTCATCCTTCTAGCTCCCCTGAGGAAGCGGATGACCAGCTCGTTTTTACCCTGTGACTGGCCGTGCAGGGGTTCAGCGAACGCCGCGACGGCCGCCACGTACACTTTGAGCGTGGATGGGGATCTGCCCTTATCCAGCAGCTCTTGTAAAAACACGAGCAGCGGCGATTTCTCACATGTCCGTGAGTCCAGGTCTCTGTCGGTGCACCATTTTGAAAACACAGACCATTTTGACGCATAGTCTTCTCGTGGAAGGGGCTCTAGCGTGTATGATGGTGTTTATTACTCCTTCTGGCAAAGCGACGGGTAGTCGTTGATCACCCACGCGTGTAGCGCCCAGCGCTCTGGGTGGGAATGCCAGATCGTGCCGCGAGCTTGCGAGAGGAGATCTGCTCTCACTGGGATGGGCCACGGGGCTGTCAGTGACAGCTACGTAAGCTCCGGGAACCATGTTTGATTCTCCCAGCGCGGGGCTATGAGGAGCACCGAGTGGCGCGTTTCCCTGATCCTCTGCATTACCTGTGGCAATAGCGAGACGGGAGGGAAGGCGTAAAGCGGGCGGTTGGGCCAGTCCTGGGCCAGTGCGTCCTCGCTTTCGAGAAAAATACTGGGCAGTGAGAGTTCTCTTCTGACGCAAAGAGGTCTATCTCTGCTCTGCCGAATATGCGCCATAACGTCTGGACTGTTTGAGCGTGCAGGGACCATTCCCCTGGGGGAATATTGTCTCTGGACAGTCTGTCTGGGCCGTCGTTCAGGTGGCCTGGCACGTGCGTCGCCCTCAGCGAGCACAGGTGGCACTGGGACCAACTCAGTATGCGTTTCGTCAGATGGAAGAGGTTCCTGGATCTGACACCGCCCTGACGGTTTAGATAGGATACCACAGATCTGTTGTCCGAACGGACCAGGACATGGTGACCCTGAATGACCGGGAGGAAGTGCACGAGTGCATACTCGACCGCTATCATTTCCAGACAATTTATGTGAAGGAGCTTTTCCTGAACTGACCATAGGCCAAAAACCGGAGAGCCCTCGCAGACCGCGCCCCAACCCGTGTTGGACGCGTCTGTCGAAATGACTTTTCGGCGAGATACAGCTCCCATCGTCACTCCCTGCTGGTACCATTCGGCCACTGTCCAGGGCTGCAGAGCTGAGATACAGGAGAACTGTCCTGTGAGACAGGAGCTCCGTATGTGATTGTGCCAAAATCAGCCAATCATCCAAATAGTTCAGAATTCGCAAACCCTGACTCCGCAGGGGTGCGAGAGCCGCGTCCATGCACTTCGTGAAAGTACGGGGTACTATGGACAGGCCGAACGGAAGGACGGTGTATTGATAAACCTGGCCGTCGAAGGCGAATCTCAAGAATGGCCTGTGATGGGGATTTATCTGAATCTGAAAGTATGCATCTTTCAGATCGAGAGAAATAAACCAGTCCCCCTGGCGCACATGCGCGAGGAGTTTGCTGGTTGTAAGCATTTTGAACGGTCTTTTTGCAAGCGCTTTGTTCAAAACCCTGAGATCTAATATTGGTCTGAGGCCGCCGTCTTTCTTGGGGACAAGAAAATAACGGCTGTAAAACCCTGACTCGCTCAGAGGCGGCGGCACTCTCTCTATGGCCCTTTTGCACAGAAGGTTTGCTATTTCTGAACGAAGCATGCATGCTGCTTCCGTGTTCACAGTAGTTTCGAGCCGCGCTCTGAAGCGAGGAGGACGGCGATCGAACTGTAGCAAATAGCCCTGTTTTATTGTGCTTAACACCCATTCGGATATCCCTGGAATATCTTCCCACGCTTTGAAGCGTAATGTTAGAGGGTGAATGGCCAAATCGCCCTGATTGCCGCACACAGCGCGCTGAACAGAATGTGTGAGCGCGCTTAGTGTGTTTATGCATGACTGCTCGCAGACAGCAGAGACAGGCTGTTCTGTGAGTGACTTCCCGATTGGGGTAAATGGGGAAAGAGTCACATCTGATAAGTGATGTGCGAGCATAGTCACGGGCACGGGACTTACATGCAGAGAGGTGTTTGCTGGCCGTGTGACAGAGCGGGCAGAGGAGGGGCACGTGCACGGGCTCGTGGGTGCGTTTATTAACTCTAACACTCGAGCGGTTCGTAACCGCTTTATGTGAGTGTGCTCTGATAGGGACACGGGATGTGTAATGCTTGTGTGTAGGGGTGAACACTGGGTTGTGGGCACATTTTCTACACATAGGGCATGTTTGCTCTTTACAAGATTTCTTTGGGTCGCCGTGAAAACGGCGTTTGAGCGCAGGCAAGCAGGTGTTAACACCGGCTTGTTGGCTGCTGAATCTACCACTGTAGTAGCCTGAGAGAAGGGGACTGACTGTGGGCGAAGCTTTGACGGTGGTCCGGCTGCGGCGGGACTGATCCGTCGTTTTGTCAACAAAGCTAGGAGGACTTCGGTTGTTCAGGTTTCAGCACGATTCTAGGCCGAGGCCCGTGGGGCGGTGGTCTGCGGCGGCTGTCTGAGCGCGATCGAGGGCGGCCGCCCTGTCGACGCTGAGAAGTCTGGCTTTGCTGAGCTGGGCGCTGTGAAGAGGCTCGTGCAGGAGGCTCACGTGGGCGGCCTGCAGAGGAGTTCGCGCGATGAGGCAGAAAGAGATTCATGGCTTTTGTGGCTTTTTGGACCTCTGAAAACCGGTCAATGATACCACTCACCGCGGAGCCGAAGAGACCGGATGGAGAGAGCGGTGCGTTGAGGAACGTAGAGCGCTCTGCTTCTCCCATGTCGGCTAGTGTTAGCCACAGATGTCTCTCGGTCACAGTCAGCGCGGCCATGCACTTCCCTATAGCTTGGGCTGCAGCTTTGGTAGCGCGGAGGGCGAGGTCCGTCGCACTTCTTATGTCTGCAACCGCCTCTGGATGCCTGCTTTCCTCATCCCACTCCTGTAGAAGGTCCGCTTGGAGGATCTGTAAAACGGCCATAGAGTGCAGAGCAGATGCAGCTTGGCCGGCAGCGGAATAGGCACGGCCAACACAGGCGGAAGTTGTTCTGCAGGCCTTAGACGGGAGCACTGGTTTAGACCGCCATCTCGCGGAGGGCGGGCAAAGGTGTGCTGCTACCGCATCCTCGACCGGAGGGATGGAAGCGTAGCCCTTCTCGGTGGCGCCGTCCACCGAAGCAAGAGAGGTGGAGACGTGGGATCGGACCCTGGCCGAGAAAAGCGCGTTCCAAGATTTGGAAAGCTCGGCGTGGAGTTCCGGCAGGAAGGGAGCGGCCCGGGTAGCGGGTGCTGCGCGGCGGCTGCTCTGAAGAAAGCAGCCGTCGAGTCTGTTGGGTGCCTGCTCAGGGGGCGGTGACCACTCGAGCCCGAGGCGGTCGACGGCCTGTGTGAGGAGGCGTGTTAGTTCCCCTTCGACTCCGGCGCGGGTCCTGCTGGATTCCTGGGCCGAGGAGGAGGCATGTGAGCCTGACCACTCCTCGTTGTCCGAAGCCATGATGGAACACGCTTCTTCGTCCGAGATGGCAGCAGAGCAGCCGCCGGGCGGCAACTGCGCATCCCGGTGGGCGGGGAGGGTGAAGGCGATGCTCGAGGGATGGGCTCCGGCGAGGCAATCGCTTCTACCACTGGTTCCGGCAGCCTTTGAGAGCGGCGCTTTTTTCTGCGCGGCTGAATAGAAGGCGGCGCGGCGGCTTCGGTCCTGAGCGCTTCGAGTCGAGCCCGCAGGGTCGACATCGGCAGCTCCTCGCAGAGATCGCATCCGCCTTCAGCGAGGGCGAACTCTGCATGCCCCAGTCCCAGGCAGAGAGCGCAGATGATGTGGCGGTCTCTGGTGCTGAGAGGGGCGCGGCATGAGGCGCAAGTGGAGCGAGGCATCTTTAAAAAGACGCTCGTACTCTTTTGTGAAGTTCTTAAGAACTAGCTTGCTTAAAAAAGGATACGTCGCCGGATGGCGTAGCTCGCAGGACAGCTGAAGGTGGCGAAGATGGCCGGCTTCTTCGAGCGCTGTCCACGCTTGCTTGATGCCCCTCGAACGGCGACGCGGCTTCTGGTTCAGAGATGCGAAGAGCTTCGCTGAAGAGATGAAAATCAGGGTTCCAGCCTACGAACTACGCTTATATGCACTCTAGTCAAGCCCATTTTGGCGGGCTTTGATGCAGTGAGCTCGCGGACGCCTCTCATTGGATGCGAGTTCGCCCAAGCTCGTCTATAGGCTGCAGCAGTTGCCGCAGAGCAACCTATGAGCTCGCTAGCTAGCCCGCTCAAGGTCTGCAGCTGCCGCACTGCGTTGACAATGGATACAAAATTAAGGATAATTTTTTGGCTTCAATATCTCAGAAAAGATGAATCTTTCCCGTACCGTAAGCTAGCTTATGCAATACGAGAGAACCTCTCATAAGAGAACTGAACATGCAACTGAAACATAATTGTGTATTAGAATGAAAAACTCACTTTATAAGATGCCAAACTTGTTTCTGCTCACCCTGTCTCTCACGCACTCTCTTGCTGCATCCCTCGAAATGTCTGAAGGAAAGTCTTAAAGAAAGCCTTAACATGCAAGCCTTTTATACAACAATCTTTAATTTGTGTGATATGAGAAATATTACTGTCCTGAATTTAAAACTCTGGTCATGAATATCACCACTGTGACAATTGTTTCCATTGACTGGTGAGTTCTAACACAACAATTTATGGCAATAACATTTCCACGACATTACACTTACCCGTATAATGTGTTTTAGAGTGTTTAATAATGTGTATTAAATATATTTGATGCTTGCCCAGTTTCAAAGCCTACGACACGTGCCATCTGTGTAGTTCCCTGACCCCAACCCCTTGTTTTCCTCTGTCATTTTTATTCTGTTGGTTCCTGTTTTTCATGTCTCTTATTTTGAAAAGTTCATGTTTTGTTCCTGTTTCCTTGTCATGTGATCTCCATGTTCATGTGTCTTGTTTTCATTGGTTCATTGTTTGATTACTTTGTTTTTAGTCTTGTCTTTTTATTGGTTAAAGTTTATTTAGTCTTGTTATCTTGTTTATAGTTTAGTCTTGTGGTTGGTTATCCTTGTCATGTGTTCTCTCATGTCAAGCATTTAAGCCTTCGTGTTTTCCATTGTCCTTTTGTCAGGTATTGTTCAAGTCATGTCATGTCCACGGAGATTGTTTCCCAATTATCCAGGGCTCCACCTTCTATGACCTTGCCACCGGTCATGGCAGCCGAGCCAGAGTCAGCTCCATGCCATGTCGCAGCCGAGCCAGAGTCAGCTCCATGCCACGTCACAGCCGAGCCAGAGTCAGCTCCATGCCACGTCGCAGCCGAGCCTCAGCCTGCTCCATGCCACGTCGCAGTCCGGCCTCAGGCTTCTCCATGCCATTTCACAGCCGAACCTCAGTTTGCTCCATGCCATGTCACAGTCAGGCCCCAGACTACTCCATGCCACGTCACAGCCGAACCACAGTCTGCTCCATGCCATGTCTTAGGCCCGCCTCTGCTCCACGGTCCAGCCCCGCCTCTGCTGCACCTTGGTCCTCAGCCCCATCGGCTCTACCCCTCGAGCCTCTCATGTGTTCTCCCATGTCAAGCATTTAAGCCTTCATGTTTTCCATTGTGCTTCGTTAGGTATTGTTTGTGTAAGTCATGTCAAGATCATGTTTATATTTTGTTCTTGTTTAGTCAAGTTCATGTTTTTGTTTTGTTCACGTTTGGAGTTATGGTTTTTTGGACACCACGTTTGTAATGTAAACTGCACATGGGTTCTGCTTAATCATTGTCGTTGTTTGCATCTTTATCTTCATCATTGCCAGCTACAATCATTACACTCATTATCTGTTCATTTGCCTCACTTGCCTGGCCATCTGACCCAGCCCACTTCCTGAAGCCCCCCTGGTCTGTCTCACCAGCACTGCCCAGGTCTGTCTGGCAAATTTGTGGCTAGTTTGCCTGAACTCAAGTTGGCCTTTTTGTTAGGGCCACCTTGAACTGTTCTGTCTGCATCCACCCCCAAAGTCTTTGGAACTTTTATCTGTTTTCTGTTAGAACTTAAAACTTTCTTCTTTTGTTTTTGTTTATTTTTTTTTTGTCAGTTTGGAATGCCTGGTATATGTCCAATAGAGAGGGGGTAATATGAGGATCCTGCCTTCTGTCTTGTCTTTTGATCATTTATTTAGTTGCAGGATCCTGACACTTATGTCCTTTGTTATTTTGGATCTTCTGTTAGCTTTGGGTACCCATGTGCTTCTCAGCCATGTTTGATTCTGTTCCCTGTTTCCCTTATTATCTGTTAATTTGCCTCACCTGCCCTCCTCATTTGCCTTCTTGATTCTCTCTTGATATTACTCTCAAATGCTCTGTTCTTTGCTGGATTCCTCCTCCTGTTTTCCTCCTGGCCGTCATTAATTTTCTCTGTCAGTTTTTTTAATCTTGTTTCCCCTGGTAATTATTTTCAGTTTGTTTCTTCTAGTTTTGGTTTATAGGATTTTATGTTCATTACCCTGTTGACCACTGTCCAGACTTTTGAAAAGCATTGACTGTCTGTGCTTTGTTCTCCATACTCAAATCCTGTCATATTTTTGTCATTTGATTACATAATCCAGGTAACATGCACACAGGACTTTTTCATTCATTGCATTTTAGAGCTTGTGTAAAAATGTTTTTACAAGTATAAATAGTTACAATCACAGAATCCCAAAGTCTAATCCAAAAAGCATCAAAGCTTCATAAATAAAGCTGTGGAACACTCCCTAAATGCAATGTTGTGTATTACGATGCCAGTTTTCAAGCTGAATCAGTTCATCAAAGTCAGCTCTTTATCCCCTGGAATGAATATAAATTTGTCAGAGATTTTAAGGAGCCTTAGAGGTTATTCACATTCTCAACTCACAAATTGTTTTGGTTTACATATTTTCTTCAAAAATAATCATTTTTGAGAAACTTTTTTCAAAAACAGAATTTCTAAACTACCATGAACATTTGTTTTTACAATAAAATAATAATAATAATAATAATAAAAAAATTATATAAAAGTCATAATACATTTTCTTTTGGAATTTACATACTGTATAGCCACAAGCACATTACATTTTAAAATACTAATTTTACATTTACTTTTTATAGATTTCTTGATTACATATTAACAAGGCAATGGCAGTAAATTGTTAATAATTGATTAATCATTTTCATATCAGTATCATCAGATTCTTAACCTGAAGCAAAAGAGTCTCACAGATGAACATTTTGAGCATGTGCTCCATTTATGTTAGAACAGTAAGATATGCCCCTCAGCTAAGGAATAGGTGATGAACTATTACTGTGAGAGATCAACCAGGTTTGATTCCACCCTCCACTCAACGATCACTCTCACCGGATTACTAATCACACACACCTGTTCACAATTAACAAACTCACCAACTTGCACTATAAAGCACTCACCGAAACCCCAGTTCAACGTCAAGCCTCCAACAGGAATAAACTCTCACCGTGATCTTCTGAACCCCTGAAACTTCCCGATTGCTGACAAGTAACGTTAAAACTTACCTGAATGCTTCTAACTTCTATGTCCACATTCTTTTGTCTCCAGGACTCCTGTTACATTTCCTATCGCCAGTGCCCGTGTATCCCTCTGGTCTGCCAGTGAGTCTTCTGATCCCGTTTCCAAGTATCTGCTTCTTAAAAGAGAGGATTTGCATCACTGTCCGGTGACTACTTGATTCCCACATTCCCGAAGTGGTTGTGCTTACCTGTGGCCTGTGGCCTGTCCGGCATCGAGTGATCTTCACCGTGTCTGCACTTGAACTGCCAAATTACTCACCCTCACTCTTGCCACCTAAAATAAAACTGTGTTTGGATTCACTTACCTCTGCCTCCGTGTGTATATCCTGACAGAAGGCTTGACCGACACCGTCATGGATCCTACACAGCCCGAAGACGGCACTTCCGCAAACCCCACTTCTTCTCTGGTGTATGTCGCCAACTCCGTCTCTCGACCAGTGCCCTTCTCAGGTCGGGCGGAGGATTGCAACGGTTTCTTGCTGCAGTGCTCGCTCGCCCTTGAGCAACAACCTCAATTGTATCCTACAGAAAGATCAAAGATCTCCTTCATTATCCAGCAATTATCCGGGTCAGCATTAAGGTGGGCTGAGACTTTATGGTTTCAAGGGACTTCGTTAACCTCTTCACTGCAGAGTTTCATCACTCACTTCAAGGAAGTGTTTGGGCGCCCGGCAGAAGATTCGTCTGTCAGCGAGCAGCTGTTACGGTTACGTCAAGGTAAAAGATCCGTCTCTGAGTACTCTCTGGAATTCCGAACTCTAGCATCAGCAAGTGGGTGGGACGAAAAGGCTCTCCTTGCTGTTTTTCGAAGAGGACTGAACCCCACGCTGCGTCTCCAGCTTGCCATTTACGACGACTCTCTAGGACTTGAAAAGTTTATGCAGCAGACTCTCCGAGTGCATCAAAGATCTCAAAACTGCTATCTCGAAATCCAACCACCAGCCCCCGTACTTCATCAAGCTTCACCTGAATTCTACTCAGAACCGAGGTTGGAAAAGATGCAAGTGGAAACCCAACGACTGTCTCAAGCTGAATGCAATCGCCGCCGAGAATTAAGATTATGCCTATACTGTGGGACTGAGGGTCATTTCCTCCGTGCATGCCCATCACGCCCCCCTCATCGACTCGTTCAGTTCTTCACCACCCTGTAGTCTCAACACCGTTAACCATATCAGTAACTCTAAAATCTACAAATTTTCACGCTTCAGTCACGGCCATCGTGGACTCCGGGTCGGCCGGCGATTTTCATATCAGGAAGTCTCTGCAAAAAACTCAAACTCCAGAGATCCAACACAGCCAAACCATACTCCATCCATGCCGTGACTGGTGAAATCATCAACAAGGGGTACGTAACATCTCGCATCAACCCCATTACTTTATGTGTTGAGAACACTCATCAAGAGTCATTTGAACCGCTCTTCTTGAAAATAGTCTAACTGACATAATCCTTGGGTGCCCATGGCTCATCTGTCATCAACCTACCACCTGAATTGGGGTTGCGACTGCCTAACAACTAACCCTGCATCCCCTGTATCCCCATCCATCGAAGCACCTAAGTCAATTTCAGTGAGTTCATCTTCTGTCGAAAGCCCAACAGAAAACCTATCTGTGATTATTCCTCCAGTGTACTCCTGTTTTGCTGATGTGTTCAATCCGGTGGCAGCTTCCAGGTTGCCGCCACACCGATGATGGGACTGCGCTATTGACTTGACTCCAGGAGAACCCATTCCCAGGGGTCGAGTATACACCTTGTCCATTCCTGAACAAACAGTTATGCAGAAATGCATCGAGGAAGCTCTACACCAGGGGTATATCAGACCATCCACCTCACCTGCTGCCGCCAGTTTCTTCTTTGTCCCCAAGAAATATGGAGGGTTAAGGCCATGCATAGATTACAGAAAACTCAATAAGATCACCGTCAAATTCAGTTACCCACTCCCTCTTGTCCCATCTGCCCTCGAACAACTTCGAGAGGCAAAGATCTTCACCAAACTCGACCTAAGAAGTGCATACAACCTGATTAGGATATGAGAGGGGGATGAGTGGAAGACAGCATTCATTACCCCTGCAGGACACTATGAATACTTGGTGATGCCGTATGGCCTGGTAAACGCCCCTTCTGTGTTTCAAAGTTTTATGGACGAAGTTCTCCGGGATTTCCTGAACCACTTTGTGTTGGTCTATATCGACGACATCCTAATCTACTCGAAAAATCCAGTTGAACACCAACGTCATGTCTCCCTAGTGCTCCAAAGGCTCCGAGATTTCTCCCTGTTCTTTAAGGCAGAGAAGTGCCTGTTCCATCAGCCCAATGTCGAATTCCTGGGTTATCACCTTAGTGAGCGAGGAGTTGAGATGGATGACCACAAGACCAGGGTCATCACCTCCTGGCCCACACCGCAGACGGTTAAGGAACTGCAAAGATTCCTGGGGTTCTCAAATTTCTACCGCCGGTTCATTAATAATTATAGCATGTTAACAGCTCCACTAACCTCCCTCCTAAAAGGAAAACCAAAGACCCTTTCTTGGAACCCTGATGCTGAACATGCCTTTCAGTCTCTCAAGATTGCCTTCACCAGTGCGCCCCTGCTCCGTCACCCAGATCCTGAGAGGGTCTTCCTCGTCGAGGTAGATGCCTCTGATACCGGGGTAGGAGCTATCCTCTCACAGTGCTCAGAACACGCTTCCAAACCCATGCCCTGCGCATTTTTCTCACGCAAACTATCCACTGCGGAGAGCAATTATGACATCGGCAACCGAAAACTCCTGGCCGTTAAACTTGCCCTGGAAGAGTGGAGACACTGGTTGGAGGGGGCCAAGCACCCGTTCATCGTCTTACTGACCACAAGAATCTTCAGTATTTGAAGGAAGCCAAGAGACTCAACCCCCGTCAAGCCAGATGGGCCCTGTTCTTTACTCTGTTTCACTTCCACATATCCTATCGTCCAGGCTCAAAAAACATTCGAGCGGACGCCTTGTCGCGTCTCCATGCCCCCGAAGCACCCCAGGAAGAGCCCGAAGCCATCCTGCCTGAAAAGTTATTTGTTCAACCCATCCAGTGGGATCTCGACGAACAACTCCGCGAAATGTCACTACGCATCCCTAGTCCCCCGGAATGTCCCGCTGGTAAGATCTATGTGCCAGAAGATTTCCGCATGTCTCTCATCTCCTCTGCCCAGTCGTCTGTTGGGACAGGTCACCCAGGTATCAGTAAGACTCACTCGACTCTCCAGCACAAATACTGGTGGCCAAATATGCGAGGGGACATTACAACGTTTATTCAGGGATGCGCTCTCTGCGCCATGACTAAGGTTCCTCGTCATCTACCCACTGGAAAATTGCTACCACTGCCCATCCCACACAGGCACTGGTCCCATATTGGGGTAGATTACATCACAGACCTTCCCGCCTCTGATGGCTATACCTGCATCCTTGTGGCCATAGATCGATTCTCAAAAGCCTGCAAGTTAAACCCCCTAAAGAAACTGCCCACAGCCCTTAACACCGCAGAGTTACTCCTAGAGCATGTCTTTCGAAACTTCGGTATTCCAGAAGATATCGTGTCCGACAGGGGGCCCCAGTTCATCTCCAGGGTGTGGCAAGCGTTCTTTACCCTGTTGAACGTGACGGTAAGCCTAACATCAGGCTATCACCCACAGTCTAATGGCCAAACCGAACGCAAGATCCAGGATGTCAGCCGTTTCCTCCGTACACTCTGCCATTCCAACCAGCACACTTGGAACCGATATTTGATCTGGGCGGAGTATGCCCAAAACTCTCTCCGGCAGGCATCTACAAACTTAACCCCTTTCCAGTGTGTTCTGGGTTACCAGCCACCACTATTCCCCTGGTCTGGTGAGCCCTCCAAGGTACCCGCGGTCAACACATGGTTCCAAGACAGTGAGAGAGTATGGAATCAGGCGCACCATCATCTCCAGCAAGCTATTAATCGCCAGCAACACTTTGCCAATCCCCGTCGCCGTCAGGCTCCCAATTACCAACCCGGGCAACTAGTATGGCTTTCCACACGGGATATCCATCTGAAACAACCCTGCCGTAAGTTAAGCCCTAAATACATTGGTCCATTTCCCGTTGAAAGACAAGTCAACCCAGTCACCTACCAACTTCGCCTACCTGCTCAGTACCGCATCCACCCCACTTTTCACGTCTCTCTCCTGAAACCCCATCACTCACCTGTACTTGCTCCCTCTGCAGACCCTGTCCCTGAGGATATTTCCCCAATACCGCCCATTGAAACCGAGCCCATCTACACAGTGAAGGAGATATTAGACTCCCGACGTCGAGGTGGCCGACTCGAATACCTGGTGGATTGGGAAGATTACGGACAGGAAGAGAGATGCTGGGTACCCCGTAATGACATCCTCGACCCCCAATCTACTCACCGAGTTTCATGCTCAGCACCCTGGGAGACCGGCACCACGACCTCGAGGTAGGCCCCCATGATGTCGGGGTCCAAGGTCCGCTGGCGTGGACTCTGGAGGGGGGGGGGGGTACTGTGAGAGATCAACCAGGTTTGATTCCACCTCCACTCAACGATCACACTCACCGGATTACTAATCACACACACCTATTCACAATTAACAAACTCACCAACTTGCACTATAAAGCACTCACCGAAACCCCAGTTCAACGTCAAGCCTCCAACAGGAACAAACCCTCACCGTGATCTTCTGAACCCCTGAAACTTCCCGATTGCTGACAAGTAACGTTAAAACTTACCTGAATGCTTCTAACTTCTATGTCCACATTCTGTTGTCTCCAGGACTCCTGTTACATTTCCTATCGCCAGTGCCCGTGTATCCCTCTGATCTGCCAGTGAGTCTTCTGATCCCGTTTCCAAGTATCTGCTTCTTAAAAGAGAGGATTTGCATCACTGTCCGGTGATTACTTGATTCCCACATTCCCGAAGTGGTTGTGCTTACCTGTGGCCTGTCCGGCATCGAGTGATCTTCACCGTGTCTGCACTTGAACTGCCAAATTACTCACCTTCACTCTTGCCACCTAAAATAAAGCTGTGTTTGGATTCACTTACCTCTGCCTCCGTGTGTATATCCTGACAATTACTAAGTAGTAAGGGTTAAAAGTAAGTGTGTCAGAGTTTTTAGCTTTGACCTAGCAGTGTCATTGCTGTTGATTTCAGGGTCATTAATGTTTGTTCATGTAATGTTTCTATTGTTATATACACTTAAAATAAACTAGAAAAAAATATGTATATACCATTTCTTACTACATCACCAATGGTGTGCAGCTCACACAATGAACTTAATTGCATCAAAGGATCTTGTGGATTACGTCTCTAATGGTCCTGCCCACAGGGTACGCAATAGTTCAACTGCAAAATGTGCAGCAATGTGAAACAAAGCCCATTGCTCTACTGTTGTTGATTAATGCAGTGGAGTCCACATCATGAAACTTGACATAAAACTTGACACACTTGTGGATCTCTGCTGTTTTAAAATATTCTGCTCTTTAGAATATGCTTGCTGTTCAAAAGATAATATCTTGCACCTCAGTTTTGGAATAGGTGATTGACTATCATTAAGCAGTAATAGTTAACAGTGTTTCATTATTTTTAGATGAAAGCTTTGACCTAGGCAACATTGTTGCTGTGGATTTTATGGTAATTAATTTTAGTTAAATTTATGATCGATTTATGTTGATTTTATAGTCATTAATATTTGAAATGCTGCTATTGTTTCATACACTTTTTAAAAATGTCATTAGGAGCTCTTATGTTAGTAATAAAGAATGAAATACATTAATTTCTTCCTCTTTGTACTTTTACATCCTACTTTAATGCATGACATACAATAAAGCTATGATTGTGTAGAACATGTGAAAATCATAATCAGTCCAAGCTGTAGAATGGTGCTGTGTAGTTGGATTTACATTCTGAGGTTACCAATCCCTTTCCACCCCTCCTTTGCTTGGATGTTAGAGAAACTGGACAGCTTCTCCCAAGACACACCCACTCATACAGATGAGGACAAGCCCAATCCCCAACACCCTTCATTTATTATACACACTCACAACAGAGACTACATATTGTGAATATTGGCAATCAGTATCTGTGACAGGGCGGAGGGCGGGGCCGGGTAGTTTTTCTACACACCCGGCCCCTTATTATTCAACCTGTATATGCTCCCAATGAGCCAAATAATGAAAAAGAACCAAATTGCTTACCACAGCTATGCAGACGACACACAGATCTACTTAGCCCTATCACCTAACGATTACAGCCCCATTGACTCCCTGTGCCAATGCATTGATGAAGTTAACAGTTGGATGTGCCAAAACTTTCTTCAGTTAAACAAAGACAAAACTGAAGTCATTGTGTTTGGAAACAAAGATGAAGTTCTCAAGGTGAATGCATACCTTGACGCTAGGGGTCAAACAACTAAAAATCAAGTCAGGAATCTTGGTGTGTCTCTAGAATCAGACCTTAGTTTCAGTAGTCATGTCAAAGCAATAACTAAATCAGCATACTATCATCTGAAAAATATTGCAAGAATTAGAAGCTTTGTTTCCAGTTAAGACCTGGAGAAACTTGTGCATGCTTTCATCACCAGCAGGGTGGATTATTGTAATGGACTCCTCACTGGCCTTCCCAAAAAGACCATAAGACAGTTGCAGCTCATACAGAATGCTGCTGCCAGGATTCTGAGCAGAACCAGAAAACTTGAACATATCACACCAGTCCTCAGGTCTTTACACTGGCTCCCAGTTACATTTATGATTGATTTTAAAGTATTATTACTGGTATATAAATCACTCAATGGGCTAGGACCTCAATATATTGCAGATATGCTCACCGAATATAATCCCAACAGATCACTCAGATCATTAGGATCACATCAGCTAGAAATACCAAGGGTTCACTCTAAGCAAGGAGAGTCTGCTTTTAGCTATTATGCCAGCCGCAGCTGGAACCAGCTTCCAGAAGAGATCAGATGTGCTCCTACAGTAGTCACATTCAAATCCAGACTCAAAACACATCTGTTTAGCTGTGCATTTACTGAATGAGCACTGTGCCACTGTGTGTCCGACTGTTTGTACTGTATTTTATTTTATTTTATATTCTAAACTGTTTCAATTATTCTTTTTTTTTTATTCTTATTTTAATCTCTTCTATGTAAAGCACTTTGAATTACCATTGTGTATGAAATGTGCTATATAAATAAACTTGCCTTGCCTTGCCTTGCCTTATCTGTCTAATCAAGCCTCTGAGAGGGATAAAGGCCGACTGCAGACGGTGGTGCGACAGAGAGGGAGAGAGCATTTACGGGCAGCTGTCTGACATATGTTTGTGTCTTTTGGTTAATTTCTTAATGAAACTATTATTTATATTGTCAAGCCGGTTCTCGCCTCCTCCTTTCCCATTAAACCTGTTACACTGGTGCCGAAACCCAGAAAGGAGGAGGCGAGAACCGGTTTGACAATATAAATGATATTTAATTAAGAACTTAAACCAAAAGACACAAACACACACATATGATGGACATCTGCCAAGAAACGCTCTCTCTCTGTCGCATCACCATCCGCAGTCGGCCTTTATCCGTCTTGGAGTCTTAATAAGCCTGATAGCGGGCCGGGTGTGTAGAATCCCGACCCGGCCCCGCCCTCCACCCAGTCACAGTATCTGAATATTTTTCTAGCTCTAGAGTACTCTGAACAAGTGAATTGAACAAGATGTGCTTTAACTGCAGACTTTCAGCTTTAATTTGAGGGTATTTACATCCAAATCAGGTGAACGGTGTAGGAATTACAACAGTTTGTATACAGTATGTGCCTCCCACTTTTTAAGGGACCAAAAGTAATGGGACAATTGGCTGCTCAGCTGTTCCATGGCCAGGTGTGTGTTATTCCTTCATAAGGAGCAGATAAAAGGTCCAGCCTTCATTTCAAGTGTGCTATTTGCATTTGGAATCTGTTGCTGTCAACTCTCAATATGAGATACAAAGAGCTGTCACTATCAGTGAAGCAAGCCATCATTAGGCTGAAAAATCAAAACAAACCCATCAGAGAGATAGCAAAAACATTAGGTGTGGCCAAATCAACTGTTTGGAACATTCTTAAAAAGAAAGAACGCACCGGTGAGCTCAGCAACACCAAAAGACCCGGAAGACCACGGAAAACAACTGTGGTGGATGACCGAAGAATTCTTTCCCTGGTGAAGAAAACACCCTTCACAACAGCTGGTCAGATCAAGAACACTCTCCAGGAGGTAGGTGTATGTGTGTTAAAGTCAACAATCAAGAGAAGACTTCACCAGAGTGAATACAGAGGGTTCACCACAAGATGTAAAGCATTGGTGAGCCTCAAAAACAGGAAGGCCAGATTAGAGTTTGCCAAACAACATCTAAAAAAGCCTTCACAGTTCTGGAACAACATCCTATGGACAGATGAGATGTACCAGAGTGATGGGAAGAGAAGAGTATGGAGAAGGAAAGGAACTGCTCATGATCCAAAGCATACCACCTCATCAGTGAAGCAAGGTGGTGGAAGTGTCATGGCGTGGGCATGTATGGCTGCCAATGGAACTGGTTCTCTTGTATTTATTGATGATGTGACTGCTGACAAAAGCAGCAGGATGAATTCTGAAGTGTTTCGGGCAATATTATCTGCTTATATTCAGCCAAATGCTTCAGAACTCATTGGACGGCGCTTCACAGTACAGATGGACAATGACCCGAAGCATACTGCGAAAGCAACCAAAGAGTTTTTTAAGGGAAAGAAGTGGAATGTTATGCAATGGCCAAGTCAATCACCTGACCTGAATCCGATTGAGCATGCATTTCACTTGCTGAAGACAAAACTGAAGGGAAAATGCCCCAAGAACAAGCAGGAACTGAAGACAGTTGCAGTAGAGGCCTGGCAGAGCATCACCAGGGATGAAACCCAGCGTCTGGTGATGTCTATGCGTTCCAGACTTCAGGCTGTATTTGACTGCAAAGGATTTGCAACCAAGTATTAAAAAGTGAAAGTTTGATTTATGATTGTTAATCTGTCCCATTACTTTTGGTCCCTTAAAAAGTGGGAGGCACATGTACAAACTGTTGTAATTCCTACACCGTTCACCTGATTTGGATGTAAATACCCTCAAATTAAAGCTGAAAGTCTGCAGTTAAAGCACATCTTGTTCGTTTCATTTCAAATCCATTGTGGTGGTGTATAGAGCCAAAAAGATTAGAATTGTGTCGATGTCCCAATATTTATGGACCTGACTGTATGTGATATGTTGGTGCATTTACGGGTAAATGTCCACCTATAAAAATTCCTATGTATATTCCTATAATATTTATGTTCCCTGAGGCATGTCTGAGCCATGTCAATCTGGATGTAACCTCTGTTTCCTGATGGAGGGAACGAAACGTGTGTTGAAGAAGCAACACTAGGGGTCTCTCTTGAGTTCTGAATATACCTCTGATCTATGAAAAAAGGCCAATGAGAAGTTGGCAGACAGAATTTGCATGTCCCGCCCCCGGACATGTGGGTATAAAGGTGGGGAAATACGTCTGTTTCATTCAGGAATTTTTCTGAGGATCCGGAAATGGTCCGGCCACTACAGTGGCTCAGCTCAGCGACGTGGCCGGGAGGACACAACATCTCATTCCCTCCATCAGGGAATGGAGGTTACATCCGTAACCTAGACGTTTCCCGTCTGTCGCTCACTTCGACGTTTGTGTCGATAGCAGCTACATACACCTTCAAGGTGGATGGGGACAGCCTCCCCTCCAACCTCTCCTGCAGAAATGAGAGCACTGACCTGACGGCACACCTTTGTGTGTCTTCGGCCCGAGAAGAACACCAACCAAGAACACCAACCAAAAGTTGCCTGGTAGAAGGGGCTCTGACTTGGTTGATTGTTTCTACGATGGCAGGTGGTAGATCAGCTAGATCCTCCACATCCCGTCCAGGGGCCAGACGTGGAGGTTCCAGAGGTCTGGGTGCGGATGCCAGAGCGTGCCCTGTCCCTGAGAAAGAAGGTCTTTCCTCAGGGAAATTTTCCAGGGAGGGGCTGTCGCAATTGAGGTTGCCGGGGATATGAGTGGCGCGCAGCGACTTGAGTGGTATGTGGCAGGAGCATACGCCGCCTTGGCGATTTATGTATGCTACTGCGGTGGTGCTGTCTGATCTGATCAAGATGTGTTTGCCCTGAACCAGCAGGAGAAACCTTCGCAGGGCAAAGAATACAGTGAACAACTCTAGGCAGTTGATGTGCCAGCGCAGCGGGGCCCCTTTCCAATGACCCGCCACTGCATGCCCGTTGCACATGGCGCCCCAACCCAATTTGAGGCGTCGGTCGTAACCAGGAAGCGTCGGGACACCTGCTGCAAGGGGACTCCTGCCTGTAGAAAGCAGAGGTCTGTCCAGGGTTTGAATGTTTGGCGGCAGGCGGGGGTGACCATCACTCGAGTCTGGAGCCAGTGCTGAAGCAGTCTCATATGCATCAACCCCAGTGGAGCGACCGCAACGTTGCCATTGAACCATCCCCAAATGCTGCCTCGGTGTGATCGCAGCCCAGACACACGAGACAGTGCCTGTGGCCCTCTGAAGAGGAGAGCACTCTACCGCATCCAGGAACAACACAGGGGTGGAAAGGCATCTTTATAAAGATGCGTCCTGAAAAGGACGTTCAACGCCACTGTGTATTGCTCTTTTGGAGGAAAATCACTCTTTTAACAAACACTCTTTTAAGTTTGCGCTGTCGAAGTGCCCAGGGGCAAACTGCACTGCCGTGCAGAGAAGGAGAAAGCTGCTGAACTGCGCCGTAGATCCAACAGCAGGTCGCTCAGAGGTAGTGGAACAGGTGTGACTCGCAGCTCGCTGCATACACGACCATGGGTTGTGAAGAAAATTTCTGAATGAAACAGACATATTTCCCCGCCTTTATACCCGTATGTCTGGGGGCGGGACATGCAAATTCTGTCTGCCAACTTCTCATTGGCCTTTTTTCATAGATCAGAGGTATATTCGGCACTCAAGAGAGACCCCTAGTGTCGCTTCTTCGACACAACGTCGAAGTGAGCGACAGACGGGGAACACATTCAGAATGGTGTGGCATAATTAGATATCTTGGTATAAATTCTGGCCTTAAACAAGATATGCCACATTAGTTTTTCTTCCTAACACAGCTCTCTCACCAATACAAAGATACTTTAGATACTGTTAGGATCATCTCTCCCAGGGTCACTCAGGGCTCCAGCATTTATTATTATCATAATCATCATCATCATCATCATCATCATCCACTTACATCAGCATCTCCAAACCACATTCGGTCTCCAAAAGCACATTGCCATGGAGATGGGCCATTTAAAGCTACAATCTAAAGCACTATGAGACAAATATAAGCTCTAAACTGGTTTTTTAAACATATATACACAAGTACATACTGTAAAAAATACACATGAATGGATTAGTGCAATTAATATTAAGAATAGTATTGCCATACTTTTCTTAATAACACTTTTAAATTCTCCTGACTTAAAAATGGCTTGCATCCACCAAACTAAAACATTCTCATCCTCAGCCAGAGAGCTTGAGAAAACAAAAACAATGTTTGAAAATCCTGCACCCTGCCAACACAGATGTGCGATGGAAGAGGGAAGAGCACAAAGTTAGAATAAAATAAAGGGGGAGACAGGAAGAGGAGGGAGGAGGTAGCAGAATGAGGAATATGAGGGGGTTAAAGCTTAAGTGAGTGAATGCATTATATGTTTTACAATAGAAAAAGCACCACCCAAACACTTATAAAAGTGAACATGAATCTCCCTTATCATGTTATTTTTAACATGACTTAAGAGAGCAGGAGAAACACACTGGAATAAATGTTAACTAAAAATGTGCTATATGTTGTAACACCTACTGTAAATTAACTGGTTTTATTCATTGATTAATGGGAAAATCAGGAATAGAACAAATAACTCCTTAAGGGACTAATTGCAGGTTACCATTTTTACAGTGTATGTTAATACAGAATCTTTCTCAATCTTAAAATCATTAAGTCAGATCAAATTACAACACAAAATACCATCTTTTCTATGCAACTTTTGAAAAGTCTTACAACAAATATTGCAGTGAGCTTGACACATACAGTATATTGTGGTAAGCTTAACACATCCTTCTCTGCAAGTATTCTATTATGATTGTTTACTTTTGTAGTTGGTTTCTATCAAAAGGTGCATAATAGTTCTGAATCAAGCAAAAATGTGTTTAGTTTTGCTATCTTACTATAAAAGATACTGTATATTTTCAGTAAGTATTTCTTTTTAATTGATTGTTTCTAAGATGTCCCAGAAAGCTAATATGAGTCATTTATAATAAGGGTGTCTGGATAGGATATTTTTAGATCCTATAGTTTGAGGACACTCAGGTCTCTCCACTGCTTGATTTGCCAACCAAACTTGCAATTTAGTCGACCAACATAAATACCAATTTGGGTGTGTAAAACAACCAATGAGACTACGGGGCAGAGAGGTTTTCGCCTGGGCTACACTGTAAAAAATTATGTACTTTAATTGGTAAAAGACTGTAAAAATGCTACAGAACAAAATGATAAAAAAAATAATATACAGTAAAAAAAAGTTAGACATTTTAAAAGACAATACAGTAGTCTTTACAATAACATTTTGTAAAAATATTTATTTTAATGTAAAAAGTATGATTTTCCTGTATTATTAATGACACAATTTTACATTATGTTTAACAAGGGAGTAAATCTAATTTTACAGTTAAATTATTCTTAAAATTATAGTAAAAAAACAATTATCGGGCGTTCCCACAATTCCCTGGATGACCCATCATATTTCATTATATTTTATGAAACAGTTATGTATCTTCCTATTTTTATATCAGTAATGTACATTGGAGTGTTTTGTTTTATATTTGATGTAGTTGAGTGCAACTGAGCATTGTCTCTTCATGTTTTATGCTCATTGCTCCTGGAAGAGCCACTATTGGTTGTCATCATGTGCTCTTCTGTCATTTTTACGGTAATGAATAATACCTTATAAAGTAAAAAAAAACTTTACCTTATAAAGTTTTTACAGT
This sequence comes from Xyrauchen texanus, assembly GCF_025860055.1. Classification (NCBI taxonomy): domain Eukaryota; kingdom Metazoa; phylum Chordata; class Actinopteri; order Cypriniformes; family Catostomidae; genus Xyrauchen; species Xyrauchen texanus. The sequence goes on from NC_068290.1 coordinate 22,154,380, forward strand.
TTCAGAAGGTTAATATCAAGTTTATGAATTTTTTACTGTAAATTTAATAGATATGTATTACATTTTTTTACAGTGCCAGCATGGTCATGTAAATTACAACAGTTTTAAACTGTAAAATTTACAGGTTGTTCTTTAAAGTTGTTTACATTTTTACTGTATATTTTACATAATTATTCTGGCAAACACAGCTGCCTGTTTTTTGTTTTGTTTCGGAAAACCAACAGGATTTTCTTTTACAGTGTGGGCTTGGCTGGAGTAGATTCTTTTGTGTAGATGAAGCCAGGGTGTGGTCATGACATAAACAGACCCAAAGGGTCTTAAATGAACTTGCTCTGCTCTCATTTTGTGGTAGAGAAAAAAATCTAATGAGGCACTGTACAGGCTTCCACCCTATGTTTATGTAGCTGTTTGGGGAAAATCCCCACAATGATATTATTTGTTCCTTCTAGCTACAACACCCATTATTCAAGCTGAGCAAAACATTTATATAGATTTTTTTTTTTTTACTTAGTTTTTGCTGTTATTCTGGAAAGAAATACTGACCAGAAACTTCCTTTCACTCCTTTTCTAAAATGAACACTGTTGCATGCACTCACATTAGCGGTTTAGCAGCTGCAAGTTCCAGTCACTATTTGCTTCTTAGGCCTTTAATTTTGGATATTTTATCATACATAGACAGAGAACAGTTTTAGTGATTTTATTATAAGCATATCACATTTTTGTACATAGTTTTTGTATTGACTTAATGTTGTCAAAAGAGACAGACTCTTAAAGCATAAGAATTCATTAAGGGGCTGATAAAGGAGAAAATTGAAAAGGTGGCAATTCTTGATCCAAAATCACACCAAAAGAATTCCTCAGGGTTGACTGAAAAAGGGACATTTCCCATTCATGTTAACTTCAGATTTTACTGATGGGGTAGGAAGAGTGGGAGTTACTCTTTGGTGTATTACAGCTGTGGAGAGGTCAAGAATTTTGTTATTGAGTCAAACATTTTCTCCCCACTTTTGATTTGCCAGTCTGACCAAAGATCAACACAGAGAGATTTCTTGAGCTCTCCTGCCAGACCCACTTCCTATTACTTGTCTCAACTTCCAACCACAGAGTTTATAACCAGTGACAAAATTAAACTCTGCCATAGCGGCGCAAACAGGCAAACCAAAGTACAAATCTGACTAACACAAAATATTTGATAGGAGGAGGTACAGATAGAGAGTCCTGTCCCTTGGTGATATAAAGACTGTGAGAAGAATAAAGGGTCTTTGTTTTTAAATGAACACACCCTTAAGAAAATCGCACTAGAAATGCACATATGCATTTTAGTTAGGGAAAAACCTGAGCCAGGCAACTGGCATATGGACAAAGTCAATAAACCTTAGTGCACACACACACACACAAGAGAGTACAGTAAAAATTTTGTCTTCCCACTTTTTGTTTTACTTCCTCCATTGACCACATTTAGCAAACACAGTTTCATCATCTGAAAAACACAGCATCTGTTGGACAAATGCTGCTCTTTTGTGGGAGGGCTGACCCATATTCTCATTTAAGATGATCCATATGTAACACTCAAGTGTGAGACACAGTCAGTGTCACATGTGAAATGCAGAAGCCCCTGTTTTTTAGAGGAAATGCAACTTCTAGAATATCAGCAACTTTATACAAAAAAATAACAGCACAATGCATCTGGAAATTTTGAATCCTTGTTCCTGTCATGTTTTCATGTGTTTTGTCCTTATTGGTTACTTGTCATGTTACTATCACGTGACCCTCTTGTTCCACTATGTTTATTAGTACTGTCTCCTCATTGGTCTATGTTTAATAGTCTTGTTATCAGTTCTGTTTGTTCCCGGAGGTGTCCGGGTTGAGCCGGTCTCATCCTGTGTTTTGATTGGTCCAAGCATGTAGAATTCAGAAATATGGTACAGCTGGCCAGGTATATCACTTGCGCATAGTGCCTTTCCCCTCCCCTGAGGTGAAGATGTGTGCTCTACTCCCCCAGTCATGTCCACAAGTCACGGACCCTGGTTGCCCTTTCTCCCTGGCACCTCTGGCTCTGAATTTAGTGGATGAAGTTCGCAGCCAGACTCATCGAACGCACTGACTTGCCTGTAGGCTACTGGACCAGGTGATTATTCCATTATCTCCTGTGATGTATTTTCTGCAGTACGGTCCCCCTGTCGGTGGACCCACGTATCCCTTGGGCAGAGTTCCCTCTGCCCCTTGGTAGCTGTGTTTGTAGAGCTCCTCCCCGTCGAGGCAAGACCTACCTCCGTGCCACTTCCTTATGATGTATTTGCCACATGTTAACCTCCCCTGCTGGGCAGGGTGTGGTCTCCATGGGGTCTTTTCACCTTGAAAGAATAGGAGTTGGAAAAGAACACCTTCCCTGATGCGTTAGAGTGTTAGATGGCCCCAGCCGCATCTAACACTATATGGAGAGTGTAGGAGCCAAATGAAATTATTGTTCAAACCACTAGATGACAGTGTGCACCAGTGGTGTGGGTGTGGTCACCAGTAAATTTAGCTTGCTATTTAAACTTGTATCAGGACACAAATGGTGGGAACATATGGTTCTTACCAATAGAGCAATGTGTTAAACTCTGTAAGATATATATAATATATATATATATATATATATTATACACACTCACCTAAAGGATTATTAGGAACACCTGTTCAATTTCTCATTAATGCAATTATCTAATCAACCAATCACATGGCAGTTGCTTCAATGCATTTAGGGGTGTGGTCCTGGTCAAGATAATCTCCTGAACTCCAAACTGAATGTCAGAATGGGAAAGAAAGGTGATTTAAGCAATTTTGAGCGTGGCATGGTTGTTGGTGCCAGACGGGCCAGTCTGAGTATTTCACAATCTGCTCAGTTACTGGGATTTTCACGCACAACCATTTCTAGGGTTTACAAAGAATGGTGTGAAAAGGGAAAACATCCAGTGTGCGGCAGTCCTGTGGGCTGAAAATGCCTTGTTGATGCTAGAGGTCAGAGGAGAATGGGCCGACTGATTCAAGCTGATAGAAGAGCAACTTTGCCTGAAATAACCACTCGCTACAACCGAGGTATGCAGCAAAGCATTTGTGAAGCCACAACACGCACAACCTTGAGACGGATGGGCTACAACAGCAGAAGACCCCACCGGGTATCACTCATCTCCACTACAAATAGGAAAAAGAGGCTACAATTTGCAAGAGCTCACCAAAATTGGACAGTTGAAGACTGGAAAAATGTTGCCTGGTCTGATGAGTCTCGATTTCTGTTGAGACATTCAGATGGTAGAGTCAGAATTTGGCGTAAACAGAATGAGAACATGGATCCATCATGCCTTGTTACCACTGTGCAGGCTGGTGGTGGTGGTGTAATGGTGTGGGGGATGTTTTCTTGGCACACTTTAGGCCCCTTAGTGCCAATTGGGCATAGTTTAAATGCCACGGCCTACATGAGCATTGTTTCTGACCATGTCCATCCCTTTATGGCCACCATGTACCCATCCTCTGATGGCTACTTCCAGCAGGATAATGCACCATGTCACAAAGCTCGAATCACTTCAAATTGGTTTCTTGAACATGACAATGAGTTCACTGTACTAAAATGGCCCCCACAGTCACCAGATCTCAACCCAATAGAGCATCTTTGGGATGTGGTGGAACGGGAGCTTCATGCCCTGGATGTGCATCCCACAAATCTCCATCAACTGCAAGATGCTATCCTATCAATAAGGGCCAACATTTCTAAAGAATGCTTTCAGCACCTTGTTGAATCAATGCCACGTAGAATTAAGGCAGTTCTGAAGGCGAAAGGGGGTCAAACACAGTATTAGTATGGTGTTCCTAATAATCCTTTAGGTGAGTGTGTATATATATATATATATATATATTCATTAAAAAGACAGCAAAGGAGTTGAAATGAATATAGATGTGTGGACATTGTTTATTACGAACTATGCGTAAAGAACTTCTTACCACCTGGCCCTGGCTTATAGGATAAAGCCACTACAAAAGAACCTTCCGACAAAAGTAAGAACTTTTTCAGACTAAGAGGATATCGTTTGGAATAGAGTTTCCTTGTGCATTGGAATGGAAGGAGGAATTCTGTGAATGGAAAGGTTTCGGCTTGCGCATATGGCTGAGTGAGTGACTACTATTGGAGTGTGGATCGCTTACCTGATGTGTTGCAGTGTCTTTCCATCTTGAATTGAACAGTGTTTGTTCTTTCAACTTGAGAATACGGAGAAGTCTCCTGAAGCCTTACGAAACGCCGGTGTGTGAACCTCTCTTGTTTGAGCGATATTTATTGCATTATGAGATGATGATGATACAGGATGAAGTTTGAATCATGGCCTGAGTTCGAATGTTTATGTTGCTACTATCAACAATGCTTTTGGCTTTCGGCATTTTGTGTTGAAGTGGATCTCACTCTCGGTATTATTATCTTCGCTTTGTGGCTTGCTTATTGAACACACTTTTAAAGGAAACGCGCTTATGTGCGCAATAAGTGTTACTGGAAAAATTCATAATGATGAATTCACGAGTACAAAGGATGATGCCGATGATATTGTAAGTAATTCAGTGCATTGCCATGCTGTTATTGAAATAAATGGTGCTGTTGAAACGGAGAAAAGAGTAAGAAACATTATTGACAAGGGTGTTTCATTGTCTATTGAGAATTTGCAAAGGCAATGTAAATCAAAGATCACTCAAGCAAATAAAGTTAAACAAAGGGTCAATTATCTTCTTTCTGGAAAAGTCACCAAAGAAATAGTTTCTGATGTGCAAAAATATTTCAGGAGTTTTGAAACACTGTGCAAAGATGCCATTGAAACTCCAAACTCCACTGGAAATGCCAATGCTTCAAACGGAAAATGAACAGCAAGAAAGGTGGCTTGTTGGCAAAATGAAAGAAAATAATGAGTTTATCACCGATGTCAAACAATGGTTATCAGATGCTGGAGTTTTATATGATGATGGATTTATATACACAAATATAAGTCCTGATGACAGTGTATCCAGTGCTTCAAAGAAAGGATCTTGCTTTAAAACTCACTCCTCATCTTGTTCTTCGAAGGCTACAAGCACTGCATCTGCTCGTCTCAAAGCTAAAGCAGAAAAGGCAGCCCTTTTGCAATCTGTAGCCGCATTTAAAGAAATTGCTTGAGGCCAAAGAGGAAGCTCTCCAAAGACAAAAGGAGAAACTGCAAAGAGAAAAACAATTACAAATGGAATCAAAATCAGTTGTGGCTGCTTCAAAATTGTCTGTGCTGGAATCAAGTGAAGGAAGTATTGAAGGAATGAGTGAGGAAGAAGATCCAATGAATGCATATTATGTGAAGCATGTACTGTAAAATCATGTACATTAAATAAATGCTTTAACCCAAAGGTGTCTTTACAATGAAGAGATGTAAGTTCTCAACATGACAATCTGATTGTACATCCAAAGGATAGCTTTAGCATGCAAACTTAAGCACCAGCTTCAAGGCACTGTAAACTTGCATTTGAAAAGCAGCAAAATTTTAGTTTCTACGGGCCTGAAGATAACATTCACACACAACATTTGTTACCTCCTCAAATTACCACTCACGTTTCTACTCAAGTCCTACCTTGTATGATGTTGTACAGCAGCAAAACAACATTACTGCGCAATTGCTTCAACAGTAAGCTTTGGTTCCCCATCTGTCGCTCACTTCGACGTTGTGTCGAAGAAGCGACACTAGGGGTCTCTCTTGAGCACCGAATATGCCTCTGATCTATGAAAAAAGGCCAATGGGAATCAGGCAGACAGTATTTGCATACCCCGCCCTGGACATACGGGTACAAAAGCAGAGAAATACGTTGAGTTAATTCAGAAGTTTTCTGAGGAGACGGAAATGGACCGGCCACTACAGTGGCTCGGCTCAGCGACGTGGCCGGGAGGACACAACGTCTCATTCCCTCCATCAGGGAATGGAGGTTACATACGTAACATAGACGTTTCTCTTCCACCTCGAAGGATCTTGGAGTTTGATGGAGATCCATTGCAGTATGGCTCTTTTATTTGAGCTTTTGAACAAGCCATTGAAAAGAAAACGGGTGACAAGCAAGAATGCCTTTACTATCTAGAGCAATATACAAGAGGACGGCCAAGAGAGTTAGTCCGTAGTTGTCACAATATGAGAGCTGATCAAGGATATGATCGAGCAAAGAATCTGCTCAAAGAACATTTTAGTAGTGAAATTAAAGTAACGCCAGCATATATGGAGAAGGTCATGAGCTGGCCTATGATAAAGTTTGAAGACATTGATGCTTTGGAGTCTTTTTCAATATTTCTGAGAAGCTGTTGTAACGTAATGGAAGATTTACAGCATATGGACGAAATGAATGTTCCATCTAACCTTTGAGTTATTGCGATGAAGTTGATTTAGTGGAGAGCTGCTGCCTGTGAGCTACAGGAGTGTCGCGGCAACTGGGCCATGTTTTCTGATTTGGTGAGATTTATTGAGCATCAGGTAAAGATTCTTTCTGATCCATTGTTTGGAGATCTACACAGTGGACTGGTATCCTCTTCATTTCATGTCAAAGCTAAGCCTAAATCTACCAGTAAAGGTCTTGCAACTGTTGCAGCTGTTCATACTGTTTCAGAGTTGTGTCCATCTGAAGTACAAACTACCTCTTTTAGTCCTGCTCAACCGAAAGAAAACAGTAAAATGTGTATTGTCTGTAAAAGCTGCCATTCATTGGAAATGTGTTCTCGTCTAAGAACATGACACACAGAGAAAAACTGAGCATATTAAAAGAAAATGGATCCTGTTTTGGGTGCTTGAAGATTGGACATGTAAGTAAAGATTGCAGAAACCCATTAATCTGTGATGTCTGCAATAAAAGGCATCCCACCTTGCTTCATATAGAAACCAAAAGCAAACAATCACCATTACCTGTAAAAAATGCTTTTGCTACTTTGCAGGTTTGTGGTCAAACTGGGGCCGGGAACGAGGAGTGTGTTCTGTCTATCGTTCCAGTACAAGTCAAGGCAAAGTCAGGTAGCAAGATTGTCAACACCTATGGATTTTTGGATCCTGGAAGTTCAGCCAGTTTCTGTACAGAACATCTTATGAGAAACTGAATCTTACAGGAACAAGAAGCTCCATACTGCTCCGTACTTTAGGCCAAGAAAGATCGGTAGACATGTTCATGCTCCGGAGGTTTTCAAATTTCAAGCCTAGATGGACAAACTTTTGTGGATTACCAGAGCTGTATACTTAAGTTTCAATGCCTTTGAGCAAAATTAACATTTTCACTCAGGATGACTTAAAGGATTACCCATACCTGGAGACTATCAGAATCCCCAGTATTAATACAGAGGTTGAACTGTTGATTGGTATCAATGAATCAAATCTTTTGGAACCATGGGAAGTCATTAACAGCCAAGGCGGGGGACCCTATGCTGTCAAAACCCTATTGGGGTGGGTCGTGAATGGGCCACTAAGAGGTGGAAATAGTGACAATGGAATAGTGACAACTGGCTGTCCTGTAGTCATTGCCATCTCAGTTGCCAGGCTGGAGGATCTGTTGATTGCTCAATATAATCATGATTTTAACGAGAAACTGTCAGACGATGATGTTGCCATGTCCAGAAATGACCAATAGTACATGAAAATAATGGAAACAACAATCAAGTTTGAAGAGGGTCATTATTGTATAGACTTACCTTTTAAGTCTCCTGATGTCATCATGCCAAACAACCAGGAAGTTTAAAAGAAATCGTGCATATCAGCAAGAGTATACTTCTGTTCTGTCTGAAGTTACTGATAAGTGATATGCAGAGTTAGTACCACCTCACCAGTTGAAACAAGAAGATGGTAAGGTTTGGTACATACCACACCACAGTGTATATCATCCAAAAAAGAAAACTCTAAGAGTCTTTGAATGGTCAGCTGCTGCAGGGTCCCTATCTCACCAACTCACTGCTGGGAGTTCTTATGAGGTTCAGACAGGAGCCTGTTGTTTTGATAGCTGATATACAAGCCATGTTTCATCAGGTAAAGGGTTCTCAGAAACATGTGGACTTTCTGCGTTTTTTGTGGAATCCTAGTGGTGATGTTTCACAGAATGCTATGGAATATAGGATGAAAGTTAATCTTTTTGGAGCAGTGTCCTCTCCCAGCTGTGCTAACTATGCATTGAGGAGGATCGTACAAGACCATCAAGCACAGTTTGATCCTTTTGTTTTGAATACTATTCTTCAGAACTTTTATATGGATGACATCTTTGCCTACAGAAGCTGAAGCACTTCATATGGCTCAGAATCATATTGCTGCTTGTGTTTCAATTATCAAAATGGATGAGTAATAGTCGCTTTATTATGGCCAGCATTCCAGAGGAACATAGATCAAAAGTAATCAAAGAGCTTGATTTGGATAAAGATGATCTACCCATGGAAAGAGTACTTGGTCTGCACTGGTGCACTGAAAAGGATAAATTCACCTTTAGGTTATCCATAAAGGAGCATCCTCACACAAGACGTGTCATGTTGTCTGTGGTCAGTTCCATCTATGACCCCTTGGGGTTTCTTTCACCATTCACTCTGCCTGTAAAACAGGTGCTCCAAGAAATGCAATGTTGGCTGGGATGACAAGATTCCACAGGTCTTCTCTCAGCGATGGACAAGATGGTTGGCTAACTTGCATTGTATAGGAGAACTGAAAGTATACCGGTGTGTAAAGCCCAAGAATTTTGGACCATCCGAACATGCTCAGCTCCACCACTGAGTGTGGCTATGGGGCAGTGTCATACTTGAGGTTGGTGAATAGTGGAAAAAGGACTGCAGTTGCAGTTATGTAAGATAAATCAAAAATTGCTCCATTAAAACAGATGACAATCCCAAGGTTGGAACTTATGACTGCTGTTCTCACTGTACGAGTAGATAGAATGTAAAAAGGGAGTTGCAGACTAATTTGCACTCATCTGTGTTCTGGACAGACAGCAGGACTGTACTAAGATATATCAAGAATGAAACCAAGCGGTTCCACACCTTTGTAGCAAATAGAGTGGCTGTCATAAGAGACTCAACAGATGTTGTGCAATGGAGGCACATAAAGTCAAGTTTGAATCCAGCTGATGAGGCATCTAGGGGTCTTTGTGCTGAAGAATTTTTAGCATGTAAGAGATGGCTTAACAGACCTGATTTTCATTTAAAAGATGAAGAAGAATGGCCCAAGTCCAACATAAATCAGTTGTCAACACCTCCAGATGACCCAGAGGTCAAAGTGGAATGCACTGCACATGCCTTTGCCTGTCAGGTTTTAAAGTCTCCTACCAGTCAGTTTCTAAGCTATTTTTCTGATTTTGTAAGACTTAAAACCTCTGTAGCATGGATTATCAAGGTCAAGGAGATGCTTTTGCAGCTTGTGAAACAGAGGAGGGCTTTACATTTTTAAAAGATGTTCCAGACACTGAAGCAAATAGATTTCATGCAACAATTAAGATGAAGGCCAAAATGGATGTCAAATCATTGACTGCTGATGATCTTGTGAGAGCAGAAACTGCTGTTATTCAGTATTATCAACAAGAGATATTTTCTGATGAGATCATTGCATTGAAAGCAGGAGCTACTGTCAAGAAAAAAAAGTGACATCCTTAGGCTTGATCCAGTGTTGGAAAATGTTTTTTGAGAGTAGGAGGGTGTGGCAGGGTGGAGGGCGGGACCGGGTGTGTAGAATCACGACCCGGCCCCGCCCTCCACCCTGCCACAGAGGGAGACTTGCTAAGGCTGCCATGCCTGAGGAAGAAAGACGTCCAATTATATTGTCTAAGGACCTGGCTATTTCTCAACTGATCTTGAAGCATGTACATCAGCAACTGGGCCATGCAGGAAGAAATTATATGTTGTCATTTCTCTGTAAGCGTTATTGGATAACTGCTTGTTGGAAAATAATCTCATCTGCGTCATCTGTCGTTGTCTTCAAGTAAATGTCGGAGAGCAAAAAATGTCTGACTTGCCAGCAGAGAGAGTTTTACCTGATTTACCACCATTCACAATGTTGGTGTTGACTCCTTTGGACCCATTAAAATCAAGAGAGGTCGAGGAACAGTTAAACGCTATGGGGTAATTTTCACCTGCATGGAAAGCAGGGCTGTACATCTTGAGATGGCTTATACTTTAAATACAGACTCCTGTATTAATGCCATTCGCCAGTTTATGTGTCGTCGTGGTCAAGTTGCACAGTTGAGATCAGATAATGGTCCAAATTTTGTCAGAGCTGAGCGTAAGCTGAGGGAAGCAGTGGCTGGGTTAGACCATAACAAGATCCAGCATGCATTGTCATTTGGATATTCAACCCTCCTGCCGGGTCTCACATCGGTGGAATATGGGAGAGGCTTATTTGGCTTGTGAAAAAGGTGTTGTATTAGACAACATTAGACAACAATCTATGGATGATGAAAGCTTTCAAAACACTTTTGTGTGAGATAGAAGCAATCCTTAACGCCCGTCCCATTACGAAAGCCTCTGACGATGTGAATGATCTTGAGGCACTTACACCTAATCATATTCTCCTTCTAAAGTCTAAACCAATAACGATTCCTGGAGTTTTCAATGAAGGAGATTTGTACATCAAGAAACGATGGAAACAGGTACAATACTTGTCCGATCTCTTCTGGAAAAGATGGGTAAGGGAATATTTACCATTACTACAAGAGAGACAGAAATGGATAAAACCACGAAGAAGCTTTACCGTGGGAGATATTGTTGCTATCATGGATCCTGTAGCTCCTCGTGGCTCCTGGTTGATGGGAAGCGTAATCAAAACCTATCCTGATAAAAATAGATATGTTCGATCAGTCCAACTTAAGACAAAAACAGGGCAGCTGGATAGGCCTGTGTCCAAAATCTGTTTACTACTGGAATTTAAATTATTACAATTATGGGGCCGGTGTGTAGGAGCCAAATTAAATTATTGTTCAAACAACTAGATGGCGGTGTGCACCAGTGGTGTTGGTGTGGTCACCTGTTAATTTAGCTTGTTATTTAAACTTCCCATGGGTTGTATCAGGACACAGGTGGTGGGAACATATGGTTCTTACCATAGAGCAATGTGTTACACTCTGTAAGATATATATATATATATATTCATTAAAAGACAGCAAAGGAGTTGAAATGAATATAGATGTGTGGACATTGTTTATTACGAACTATGTGTAAAGAACATCTTACCACCTGGCCCTGGCTTATAGGAAAAAGCCACTACAGAGAGAAAAGCCAGTGGCTGGTGTAGCCTGCTCCCATGCTAGTTATGTCGTTTCCCTCCATCAGGGATGTGGGGAACTATATGATGTCTTTTGGGGTGTTGGGGAAGGTTATGAGCAGTCTGATGCACCAGCTATTTTCATACGCAGCAGCTTGCTTGCACCTGCATCAGCAGTACATGTAACACAGTTCAGTATTGTGGCGTTTTTAGATAGGGACCCCTAGTGTCACAACATCGACACGACGTTGAGTAAGTGACAAAAGGGGAACGTGGAAGGATAGGATCTCTGTAACGTCAACCAAGCCAGAGCTCCCTCTACCAGAGACCCCCCTTCGAGCCGCTAGAATCAATCGAGCTTAGAGCCCTCTCCTTGAAGACGGCCCTCCTGATTGAGCTCGCTTCCATCAAGAGGGTTGGGGACCTGCAAGCATTCTCTGTCAGTGACACTTGCCTGGAGTCCGGTCCAGCAGATGCTCACGTCATCCTAAGACCTCGACCGGGCTATGTGCCCAAGGTTCCTATGACCCCCTTCAGGGACCAGGTAGTGAACCTGCAAGCGAAGCTGCCCCGGGAGGAGGCAGACCCAGCCTTATCGTTGCTGTATTTGGTGCATGCTTTGCGTACCTATGTGGACTGCACGCAGAGCTTTAGATGTTCTGAGCAGCTCTTTGTCTGCTTTGGTGGACAGCGGAAAGGGAATGCTGTCTGCAAACAGAGGCTAGCCCACTGGTTCATGTGTGGCATCCTCGTGGGCACTGACCAACGGCACCTCCCTGGCAAACATCTGCAGAGCAGCGGGCTAGGCAACACCCAATACCTTTACGAGATTTTACAAATCTCAGGGTTGAGTCGGTCTCATCCCGTGTTCTCTCAGGTCCGAGCACGTAGATCTCGGGAATATGGAATGTCTGACCAGGTTTTCCGCTTGCACATAGAGCCTTTCCCCTCCACTGAGGTGATCACATGCGCTCTTTCGCCCAGGAGAGTCCACTAAACTCGTGCTCCCTGGATGTCCTTCCTCCCTAGCCCTCTGGTCCGTGAATTAAGCATTGGAATTCCCCGACCAGACCCACTACGGGTACTAATTACTCTGTACTGGAATAGATGCTCCACAGGATGGGCCTTCATGGATTAAACCCCCCAGTCGCCATGTTTGTAGCAACTCCTCCCTCTCAGCAGGTAGGATCTACCACCGCGCCACTTCCACATGTGGCCTGAAACCCCATGTGACGTATTTTGCCACATTTGACCTCCCCCCAGTCTGGGCAGGTTGTGTTCTTCACAGCTTTAACTCTAAGCGAGAAACATGGAGATAGAAAAGGTGTGGCTGGTGCGGCCTGCTCCCATGCTTGGCATGTCAGAGGTAACCAAGGCCTTCAAGAAATTCCCCTAGTGTCGACACATTCGACACAACGTCCCGTTCCCTCCATCAGGAAACGGAGGTTACAACAGTAACCTAGACGTTTTTCACAATTCCTGACATTTAATTGTAGAAAACATTCCCTGTCATTGGTCAGTTAGGATCACTACTTTATTTTAAGAATGTGATTTATTTGAGCTTTTAGTCAGGTTTGTAGTGCTCACATGCATATTTTCAGTTCTGCCCACAAATTTTCTGTCAGATTGAGGTCAGGGTGTGATGGCCACTCCGATACCTTGACTTTGTTGTCCTTAAGCCATTTTGCCACAACTTTGGAGGTATTCTTGGGGTCATTGTCCATTTGGAAGACCCATTTTCGACCAAGCTTTAACTTCCTGGTTAATGTCTTGAAATGTTGCTTCAATATATCTACATAATTTTCCTTATGATGCCATCTATTTTGTAAAGTGCAGCAGTCCCCACAACATGACACTGTCACCCCCATGCTTCACGGTTGGGATGGTGTTCTTCAGCTTGCAAGCCTCACACTTTTTTCCCCAAACATAACGATGGTCATTATATCCAAACACTTACATTTTTGTTTCATCAGACCAGAGGACATTTCTCCAAAAAGTAAGATCTTTGTCCCCATGTGCACTTGCAATCTGCAGTCTGGCTTTTATGGTGGTTTCTGAGCAGTCTTTCAGGTTATGCTGACATAGGACTCATTTTATAGTGGATATAGAAACTTGTCTACCTGTTTACTCCAGCATCTTCACAAGGTCCTTTGCTGTTGTTCTGGGATTGATTTGCACTTTTTGCATCAAACTACATTAATCTCTAGGAGACAGAATTCGTCTTCTTCCTGAGCGTAATGATGGCTGCATGGTCCCATTGTGTTTATACTCCCACACTATTGTTTGTACAGATGAAAGCGGTACCATCAAGCATTTGGAAATTTAAACCAAGGATGAACCAGACTTGTGAAGGTCCACTTTTTTTGTGAGGTCTTGGCTGATTTCTTTTGATTTTCCCTAGTTATCAAGTAAAGAGGCACTGAGTTTGAAAGTAGGCTTTAAAATACATCCACAGGTACACCTCCATTTGAATCCATTTAGCAAATTAGCCTATCAGAAGCTAATTGGCTAATTGCATGAAGGCTTGACATTATTTTCTGGAATTAAAGGCACAGTAAACTTAGTGTATGTAAACTTCTGTTCCACTTGAATTGTGCTGTAGTCAATTAAAAGTGAAAAAATCTGCCTGTAAGCAAGTTTTGTAATAATTGCTCATGTCATACACAAAGTAGATGTCCTAAATGACTTGCCAAAACTATAGTATGCTATGTGTGGAGTGGTTAAAAAATATGTTTTAATTACTTCAACCTAAGTGTTTGCAAACTTCTGACTTCAACTGTATAATCAATTGAAAGGGAAACAATCTGTCTGTAAACTATTGTTGAAAAAATGACTTATAGATGTTAAAACGACTTTAGCTGGAGTCAATATCATTTAAGTGCAGGCTGTGAGGCAGCATATTAATAGTTTCACCCACTGAACGAATATACCACTTTGCTGAACCAGTCAGTTGTTTGAGTCTGAACGAGATGAGACGTTGTTCAGGAATGAACTGAATGTAATGGTAACTCATTCGTGAACGAAATGAATCACAGTCATCTCGTTTGTGAATTAAGATCTGCTGAACGACTGAACGAGAGGAGGCATGTTGTTCGTTCAGTTTGGCATGTGAGTCAGTCATGTTCAACAAGGAGCAAAATAGGTGAAATGCACTAAGACAAGTTTATAGGTATGCATAAAACAAAATTTACATTACATAATTACAAAAGTTTGAATTTGTGTGTGTGTTTGTGTCCAGATATTCCCTAGGTTGAGATGACCAAATGTCCCCAAGGATTGTAAAACCTGACATTGTTGATGTTGTGGGGACAATCAGTCAGTCCCCATGAGGAAAACAGCTTATAAATCATGCTAAATAATGTTTTTGTGAAAATGTAAAAGTGCATAGATGGTTTTGTTTAATGGTAGGGTTAGGGTATAGAATATAAAGTTTGTACAGTACAAAAACCATTATGTCTATGGAGAGTCCTCATAAAACATGAAAATGCAACGCGTGTGTGTCAGGAATTGTGGTTGTAATGTCGAGTTCCCCTTCTGTCACTCACTCGAAGTTATGTCGATGTAGTAACACTAGAGGTCACTCTTGGGAGCCCCAAACACCTCTGATCTTTGAGAAAAGCAAATGGGAATTAATGAGTGGAATTTACATGCCATTCCCCCTGACATACGGGTATAAAAGGAGCTGGAATGCAACCACTCATTCAGATTTTTCCTTCAGAGCAGAGCGTTTGTGTTTCAGTTAGCTGAATTCCTCCGCCAATATATCGTTTGATCATCTTGGTGAATTCTCTTTCTCTTAGATTAAATAAAAGCATCTTCAAATTCAGTCTCTGTTACTGTGAACTATGAATATTGTTTAGAGAGACGTTATTTGATCTTTTTAGTAATTTCTTTACTTCGATTTTTTTATGACTAATTGAGATTTTAATGAAACCTCTTCCTTGCTTATACAATTATTATTTGCAATATATTCACTTCCCACTTTCTGTCATGTGAATTTTTTTTTTCTTTTTTCATTTGGATATACAAAAGGCCAAGTAAAGAAACTTGAAAATGAAACTAAAGCCTACACATAATAACATTTGAAAAATAAATACAAATTTTAGCTCTGAACACAGTGGAAAACAAAAAAGACAATTAAAGAAAAAAGTACAAATAGCATGTATTTTTATTATCATACCAATGCCCAGAACTTCTTGCCATATACTTTGAAGTTCAACAAATAAAAGCAAGCCAACTGTGACATAAAGAGTGGGGAAAGAAGAACTTGCCCATACTGGATGGGAATGCGTTATATTTAAAATTTAAGTACATATAATCATGGGTTTCCTTAAATGTACCCTTACATCTGACTATTTTTCTGTCTGCCACTGATAAACACTTTGGCACATGAGCTTAAGTTGAGTGCCTGACAATTTACTGTCTGAAATCTGCAGCCATTACTTAATACAT
>NC_068290.1:22172562-22295062 GCF_025860055.1 Xyrauchen texanus
CTAGTAAAGGGTACAAGGCCAAGCTGAAAATTAAGATGAAGATGAAGGAAGATGGATTCTTTTTGAGAAGTCCCCCTTTTGCCAATGTATTTGATTATGTTTCTTGTCCTTTTCAAGCTGTCCCAGGTAGTTTTCACATACCCAGTTCAGACTAACCAAAGATGCTGTGCTGAAGATTAATGCTTATCACTGCCAATTTAAAGCACAAAGAAAAAAACTATTATGATGTGACACTGAAAAGGAAGCACATTTTCACTGTCAAATCAAATCAAATCACTTTTATTGTCACACTACCATGTACACAAGTGCAACAGTAGGTGAAAGTCTTGAGTGCAGTTCCGAGCAACATAGCAGTCCTGACAGTGACGAGACATATACCAATTTACAATAAACAACAGATATACACAACACAATTTACATACCAAATGTACACATAATTACACAACACAATATAATAGACAATGTACAGCAAACAATACACCCAATATAGAGTGCACATACATTAAAAAAATAATAATAAGTATATAATATATATATAAAAAAAAAAAAAAAAAAATAAACAATAATATATATATATATATATATATATATATATATATATATATATGCTGTAGTTCAATTGTGGAGAATATAATTATGACAGTCCAGTGTGAGATAATAGATTAATAAAGTGCAGTGCTAGTGTATATGATCATGAGACATCAAGTGTTCAGAAGTCTGATTGCTTGGGTGAAGAAACTGTCATGTAATCGGCTGGTGCGGGTCCTGATGCTGCGATACCGCCTGCCTGATGGTAGCAGTGAGAACAGCCCATGACTCGGGTGGCTGGAGTCTCTGATGATCCTCCAAGTTTTTTTCACACAACGCCTGTTATAGATGTCCTGGAGGGAGGGAAGCTCACCTCCGATGATGTTTCTGGCACCACCCTTTGCAGGTCTTTGCATTTGTGGGCGGTGCTATTGCCTTACCAGGAGGTGATTCAGCCAGTCAGGATGCTCTCTACAGTGCTGATGTAGAACCGTGTGAGGATGTGGTGGTTCATTCCAAACTTCCTCAGCCATCTCAGGAAGAAGAGGCACTGGTTAGCCTTCTTCACAACGGCCTCAGTGTAGATGGACCATGTGAGTTCCTCAGTAATGTGGACACAGAGGGACTTAAAGCTGCTGACTCTCTCCACCGGTGCTCCATTAATGGTGATGGGGCCTCCTGAATCCACTACAAGCTCCTTGGTCTTACTGACATTGAGGGAGAGGTTGTGCACCTGACACCAGCGTGTCAGAGTTTCATCATTGTCAGTGATCAGACCTACCACCATCGTATCGTCAGCAAACTTAATGATGGCATTGTGGCAATGGATGTGTAGGGAATACAGGAGTGGGCTGAGAACACAGCCCTGCGGGGCTCCAGAGTTGAGGGTCAGTGATGTGGAGATGTTGCTGCCTATTCTAACCACCTGACGTCTGCCTGACAGGAAATCCAGGATCCAGCTGCACAGCAAACTGTTTAAGCCCAGAGCCCGGAGTTCCCTTTACAAAAAGCTACACTTCTGATGCTGCACTGAAAGCACTTTAGGAACACCCTTTAGGTGTGAGCAGCTGTGAATATGTGTGCAACACGTCAATGAACATTGACCGGAATTTATAGCCTCTGCCGGTGTAATAATTGGATGCACCTGCAGCAGGGCTATAAATAGACGCATTACCGGCACGTCATCAGATATTTTTTCTTCAGAGCTCTCTGTGTGTGTGTTTCACGAGCCTGTCAGAACTTTCTTTACTCTGTTAGGAGTTAGAATTGGTTAGGCAGTGCGCAGAAGACCTTTTCTCTTTTCTCTTTAAAAAAAAGAAGAAAAAGAATGATTGATAAACAAAGCAAGCTGTGTGTGTTCCCGTGTTTACGCTCTATGGCTGAAACAGACTGTCACGAACATTGAGAGCGCCTCCCCCTCCAGCCTTTGTGATCAGATTCGCCGGAGTTTTGATCATAGACTACATTTCCCATGAGCCCACATGCCTAGGTCTGATTACACCCCAGCTGTTCCCTGTTTACCTTCCCCTATTTAATCAGCTCGTTTACTCACACTCTTTGCGAAGTCTTGTTTTTTCTCCGGCTACAATTCCAAGCGTTTATCCCTGGTTATCATTCTGTCTATTGTGTATCGACCCTGCTTTGTTCCAGTACCTCGTTTGTTTGCCGCCTGCCCTATATTACCTTTGCCAGTTCATAGTTTATTGATTGTTTGCTGCCTGCCCTGATCTTCTGCCTGCCTTCACGTTGATACTGTCTGCCTCCTACATTCCTGTTTGCCCGTGTTTGACCATTGCCTGTACTACTTCTGAGTGTTCATTAAAATACTGCTTATGGATCCCAACCAGCCTGTGTCTTCGTTACAAAGAATTCGCCAAACACCGATCCAGCGGTAATTTCTCGCATGGCGGAAGAACTCACAACTCAAGCAACTCTCTTGTCGGCACAACAACACCAGCTCGCTCGACTTACCTCAGCAGTAGAAGAGATGATGCGCTCCATGCAAACGCAGCCCCAGCCTGTCCCTTCACCAGCGCCTGCAGTACTGCGGTCAGGCTGGACATCAACGCGCCTACTACCCGACGCACCCGTCACAAATGCCACGCCCCGGGGTAAGTCTATTGATTTCTTCTACGTTAACTGGAACCTGCCTTGAAGTACCCGTTAAACTGACTTACCTTTCGACCAGTACTGACACTCATGCCCTGATAGACTCCGGGGCGGCGGGCAATTTCATTGATGAGAGTTTCTGTGAACATTTCCAAATTCCCCTGATTGCTTGTAATCCTCCCTTGACAGTGGCGGCGCTAGATGGTCGGCCTCTTGGATCCGGCAGAGTGTGCTTCTCCACCTGCGACATCACCCTACAGGTGGGCATACTACACTGTGAAACTATACGCTTCTTCGTCATCAAATCCCCTCACAACCCCATAATTCTTGGGTTTCCCTGGCTCCGTACGCACAACCCACAAATTTCTTGGCAGGAAGGGCAAATCACTCAATGGGGTCCAGCCTGTTCCACTCAATGCCTGCGAGTAGTTCGACCCATCACCGTGGGAACTACCCACGCTAGAAAGAACCCTGACACACCCCCTGAGATACCCCATGTATACACCGATCTCAAAGAGGCCTTCAGCAAAACCAAGACTGCATTACTTCCACCCCACTGCTCCAGCGATTGTGCCATTGAGCTCAAGCCTGGCTCGACACCCCCTGTTGGTAGAATTGATCCCTTGTCTGAACCAGAATCTCTCGCCATGAAGTCCTACATTGAAGAGGAACTGGCAAAGGGCTTTATCCGTCCCTCCACTTCTCCAGCAGCAGCAGGATTCTGCTTCGTCAACAAGAAAGATGGCTCCCTACGTCCTTGTATTGATTATCGTGGCCTGAATGATGTCACCATAAAGTTCCGATATCCTCTACCACTCGTTCCCTCCGCCCTAGAACAACTGAGATCGGCAAAGTTTTAAACCAAGCTGGACTTACGAAGTGCCTATAATTTAATTCGCATTAGGGAGGGGGACGAATAGAAGACCGCGTTTTCTACCACCTGTGGCCACTATAAATATTTGGTCATGCCTTTCGGCCTTTCCAACAGCCCCTCTGTGTTCCAGTCCTACATCAACGACATCTTCCGGGACATGCTCAATAAGTGTCTGATCGTTTACATCGATGACATCCTGATTTACTCCGACTCCCTAGAAGAACACATTGCCCAAGTCAGAACAGTGCTGAAACGTTTGATCCAACACCAACTATACGCCAAGGCTGAAAAGTGTGAATTTCATCTAAGAGCAGTTGTCTTCCTCGGCTACGTCATCAGCCCAGAAGGTGTGGCCATGGATAGCAGCAAAGTCCAAGCCGTACTTAACTGGCCTCAACCTAATACTGTTAAGGAGCTCCAACGTTTCCTGGGATTCGCCAACTTTTATCGGAGGTTTATCAGGAACTTCGGTACCGTCGCCTCCCCACTCACTTCTCTGGTCAAAAGAGGACAAACCAAACTTCATTGGTCCTCCGACTCTCTTCAAGCCTTCCACCAGTTAAAGGAGTGTTTCACCTCAGCTCCCATCTTACACCACCCCGACCCTGACATACCATTCGTGGTAGAGGTTGACGCTTCCAACACAGGCATTGGAGCCATTCTTTCCCAATGACAGGGTAACCCGCCTAAGTTATTCCCCTGTGCCTTTTACTCCCGCAAACTTTCTTCCTCTGAGCAAAACTACGACGTCGGCAACCGGGAACTCCTAGCTACGAAAGCCGCTTTGGAGGAATGGCGACACTGGTTGGAGGGGGCCAGACACCCATTCCAGGTCTTTACCGATCATCGCAACCTAGAATACCTTCACTCTGCCAAGAGACTCAACCCCAGACAGGCCAGATGGGCATTATTCTTCACCCGTTTCAACTTCTCGATTTCCTACCTACCCGGCTCCAAGAATGTCAAGGCCGACTCCCTCTCTCGACAGCACAAAGCCACACTTCAAAGCTCCTGCGATGAACCTATAATTCCTCCCGGGTTGGTCCTTGCTCCCATTCAGTGGGATATTATGTCAGACATCACTCAGGCCCACACCTCTGCCCCTCCTCCTCCCGAATGTCCAACCAACCGGACATTTGTACCCCACAGTCTGTGGGAGAGGGTAATTCGCTGGGTACATGACGCTCCACATTCCGGGCACCCAGGCACCACAGCTACAGTTTGCCTGCTGTGGAACCGCTTTTGGTGGGAGACTCTGTCGGAGGATACAACCGACTACGTCAATAAGTGTCAGACCTGTAACATTGCCAAGACACCCAAAGAGGCACCAGCTGGCCTACTGCAACCACTACCCATACCTCGACGTCCCTGGTCACACATCGCTGTAGACTTTGTCACCGATCTACCCAGTTCTCAACACTATACCATGATCCTCACTGTAATCGATCGGTTCTCCAAGGCTTGCCATCTTATTCCACTACCCAAGCTACCCTCTGCCCTCGAGACCGCTGAACAACTCTTCCAGTACGTCTTTCGCTATTATGGTCTCCCAGAGGACATCGTTTCGGACCGGGGCCCCCAATTCATGTCCAGGGTATGGAAAGCCTTCTTTCGTCTCTTAAATATCAATGTCAGCCTCACCTCTGGTTATCACCCGCAGTCCAATGGCCAGACTGAACGCTTAAATCAAGAAATAACCAAATTTCTCCGTGCTTACTGTCACCATAATCAGACGGACTGGAGTCGGTACCTCCCGTGGGCAGAGTACGCTCAAAACTCGCTATTCAAACCATCAACCAACTTAACCCCCTTCAAATGCATCCTGGGATACCAACCCCCCCTGTTTCCTTGGTTCGGCGAAACTTCGGAGGTCCCCGCAGTAAACGACTGGCTTCAACGCAGTGAGGCGGTATGGGACCAGGCCCATGTCCACCTTCAACAGGCAGTGAATCGCTCTAAGGAACAAGCTGACTGCCATCGTTTCCCCGGTTCCAACTACGCTCCTGGCCAATGGGTCTGGCTCTCCACCCGGGATCTCCGTCTTCGCCTTCCCTGCAAAAAACTCAGCCCTAGGTATGTAGGCCCCTTTAAGATTCTCAGACAAATTAACCCAGTTTCTTTTCGTTTACAACTTCCCACTAACTATCGCATTTCTCCTACTTTTCATGTCTCCTTGCTCAAACCGGCTGATGGTCCGAGGGCTGAGGAGGAGGTGTGTTCCAGGCCCCCTCCCTTGATTGTGGGTGGCGAGGAAGCTTTCTTGGTGCAGACCTTGCTGGACTCCAGACGACACTGGGGTCAGATCCAATACCTGGTGGATTGGGAGGGGTACGGTCCGGAGGAAAGATCCTGGGTAAATACCAATGACATCCTCGATCCTAATCTCATCGCAGAGTTCCACCGGACCAATCCGGAGAGACCGGCCCCTCGACCCCGGGGGAGACCTCGACGTAGGTCGCATCCTCGCGTCCGGAGCCGCTCACAGGGGGGGGCTCTGTCACGAACATTGAGAGCGCCTCCCCCTCCAGCCGTCGGAGATCAGATTCGCCGGAGTTTTGATTATAGACTACATTTCCCATGAGCCCACATGCCTAGGTCTGATTACACCCCAGCTGTTCCCTGTTTACCTTCCCCTATTTAATCAGCTCGTTTACTCACACTCTTTGCGAAGTCTTGTTTTGCTCCGGCTACAATTCCAAGTGTTTATCCCTGGTTATCATTCTGTCTATTGTGTATCGACCCTGCTTTGTTCCAGTACCTCGTTTGTTTGCCGCCTGCCCTATATTACCTTTGCCAGTTCATAGTTTATTGATTGTTTGCTGCCAGCCCCGATCTTCTGCCTGCCTTCACGTTGATACTGCCTGCCTCCTACATTCCTGTTTGCCCGTGTTTGACCATTGCCTGTACTACTTCTGAGTGTTCATTAAAATACTGCTTATGGATCCCAACCAGCCTGTGTCTTCGTTACACAGACACACACCAGTTTTTGTTTTGTGTGTTTGGGGGAAGAGCATGCTGCTCTTGTGTTGTGGCAGAGCGGGTGCAGTCAAAATGCTTCACACTCGTCTCGCTTACTTCCAAGAGCCAGTGCCCACTTTTTCATCGTGGGGCTCTCGCATGGATCTGGCTGAGAAGCGAGAGACGGGTCCGTCCCCATCGCTCGCTCTCTGTACGTTCCACGCACAATAATAAAGTGACTAACAACAGACACCCCCCAAATGCTCCAAACTAGAAGACAAATTTCTGTCTGGTGGCCAAAATAAATAAATAAAAGAGGGAAGGGAACACTATATCAGTCCCTTCCTTTCCTCTTCTTTCTTACCTTGGGTCCCACTCTAGGTGCGTCTTGTCGTCGCAGGTTGCTAATGACAGACGCCTCCCTGACGGACTGGGTAGCAGCCTTAAGTGGTCATCCAGTTCAACGGGAATGGGAGGGTCGTCAGCTCGATTGTCACATTAACTGTCTCGAGTTGATGGCTGTATTTCTGGCCCTGAAATACTTCTTACAGAGGCTGCCATGTCTTGGTGCGGGTGGACAACACAGGGGCAGTCTCTTACATAAACCATCAAGGAGGTCTACATTCACGCCAGTTCAACGGACTGGCATGGCAGATTCTCCTATGGGCCCAGGGCAAGCTCCTGTTAATCAGAGCTGCTTATATTCCTGGATGCCTGAATGGGAGCAGATTTACTGTCCAGACAGAAAATACCAACAGGGGAGTGGAAACTCCACCCCGAGGTAGTGAACAAATCTGGTTGAGATTTTACAAGAGCAGAAGTGGACCTCTTCGCCTCCTAACAGACAGCGCAATGTCCCCTCTACTTCTCTCTGAGTCACCCATTCCCCCCTGGGGTCTGGACGCAATGGGACATACATGGCCCAGAATGCACCTGTATGATTTCCCCGGTTTCTCTGCTCCCAGTAGTCTTGGCCAGAGTTCGCCAGCAAGGGTCTTGCCTCTTACTGATAGCGCCACGCTGGCTGAACAGGGTATGGTTCTCGGAGATAAGGTCTCTCCTTGACAGCTCGCCTTGGGCGATTCCGGACAGGAGGGACCTTCTGTCTCAGGCACAGGGGGACAATATTTCATCCCCGGCCTGAATTGTGGAACCTTCATGTTTGGCCCCTGAGGGGTACCAACTGAGGGACACAGGGCTTTCTCCTGAGGTTATCGAGACCATTTTAAGTGCTAAGGCTCCCTCTACTTGGAACAGATCTCGGAGAGATTTTACAGGGCAGAAGTGGACCTCTTCACCTCAACAAACAGCGCAATGTCTCCCCTACTTCTCTCTGAGTCATCCAGCCCCCCCCGCGCATACATGGCCCAGAATGCGCCTGTATGCGTTTCCCTCTACTTGAAGTTATGCCAATAAATGGGGTGTCTTTGAAAGACAGTGCACGTAATGCAGATCCAGTTAACTGCCAGATTGCTTCAGTTCTGGACTTTCTGCAGGAAAGACTGTCCAAGCATATGCCTTGCTATTCTCAGGGTCTATGTGGCCACCATTTCGGCTTGCCACGCCTTGATGGACGGGGTGTCCTTTGGGAGGCATCCTCTACTCGCTTGCTTCATTCGTGGAGCCATGCGACTGTGGCCTCTTGACCTCTCCATGACACTTAGCAATAGTCCTTGAGGGTCTGGTTGAGACCCACTTCGAACCTCTAGAGTCAGCGTCTGGCAGACTTCTGACTCTCAAGATGGTTTCTTATGGCAATTACCTCTTGTGGCAGCGGGGGCGTGGTCAAGCGCCCGTCCGGGAGAGGAAAGCTGTAAGGGCGCTTACACCTGAGCTAACACCTGTCTCTAATTCCAGTGAGCACGAGGAGAGCAGCATAAAAACAGACACAGAGCCTCCAGTGGGGGAGAGCCCCGACAAGCCAACTCAGTGCACTTGTATTATATTATATTGTATTGTGTTGTAGTGTATTGTTATAAGAAAGACGGCAATTAAAGCCTTACCTTTGGTTGAAGACTCGTTTCATGTCCTCCTTCCCGTAAGGGTCGTTACACTGGTGCCGAAACCCGGGAATTAAAAAATAAAAATAAAAATTCCAAGCATGGAGAAAGGTCGCTCCATAGAGTCCTCCCAGCTGGCGGAGGTCCTCCAGGCCCTCGCGATGCTACATCAAAGCCACCAGCAATCCCTGCTTGAGCTCCGGCAGGACCAAGATCGACGTTTTTTTGGACTCATGCGGGCTCAGGCAGAGGACCGGCACGCCATCCGGAGCCTCCTCAGCCAGGAGACCGCGTCGGCCACAACCGCGACCCCGGACACCTGCGCTACGCTGCCCCCGCCCACGTTACAGAAGATGGGGGCAGCAGATGATCCTGAGGCCTTCCTCGATTTGTTTGAGCGCACGGCAGAAATCTGGGGCTGGCCGCTCGAACAGTGGGCAGCCCGCCTAATCCCCCTCCTGTCCGGGGAAGCTCAACTTGCAGCACAACAACTGCTGGCGACGAACCTCCTGGCCTATCCAGATCTGAAGAAAGCCAATCGGCAACGGGTCGGTCGGAGCCCGGAAGAGAATCGCCAGCTCTTCCGCGGCATGAAGATAGAAATGTCTGATCGCCCGTTTGCGTTTGCGCAACGGCTCCGGGACACCTGTCGGAGGTGGCTGCTCGCGGGGGACCGCAACATCGAGGGAGTGATCGACCAGGTGGTACTGGAGCAATTCGTCCAACGGCTGCCCCGGAAGACGGCGGAGTGGGTCCAAAGCCACCGCCCGGCGTCACTGGAGGAGGCTGTTCGTCTGGCGGAGTACCATTTGGCGGTGATCCTGAGGGCGGACGAGCCCTCTTCTTCTCTCTCCCCTTCCCCTGTGTCTGCATCCTCCCCCTCCCCTGTGTTCTCTCGCTCTGTTCTCTCCCCAGGGCCCGTTCCTGCCCCACGCAGGCGTGGAGTGTATGTGCGACCAGCTTCCCAGCCTTGGGAGAATGTTCCTTCCCCGTCCTTCAGCCGCTCTCCTCCTCAGGTGGGGGTGTCTGCCAGCACAAGTGCGGGCGTAACGCCTGGGCCGGCCTGTTGGAGGTGCGGGGACCCGGACCACTTCCGGGATCAGTGTCCGCTGATGGAGGTGGGGACGGTGGTGCGGGTCTCCGACGTCCCACAGGCTGCCCCCGATCGGGCTGGAGCATACCGGATTCTGGTAAGGATCAGGGGGGGTATTTACCAAGCTTTGCTGGATACCGGCTGCAATCAGACCACCATCCACCAACGCTTGGTTCAGCCCGGGGCTTTGGGTTTAGCTAAACTTGTGAGGGTGAGGTGTGTGCATGGGGATGTTCACAAGTATCCCATGGTGACTTTGGCGATAAAATTCAGGGGAAGAAACCATAGTGTGGAGGCAGCGGTTAGTTCCCGCCTCACTCATCCGCTAATCTTGGGTACTGATTGGCCTAATTTTAGAGACATTTTGGAGGGTATTTGCACGGATGAGTCCTGCATAAAGAGGTGTGCGGTGTGCGATGCTTTGGCAGGGGAGGCGGAGCAGGGGCCGTCCTCGGCTGCTCTGAATGATGAGGGAAGGGGCGAGGTGGCCACCCCTCCTCTCAGGGAATTCCCTGGGGGGACTTCCCTCTAGAGCAGTCGCGGGACGAAACCCTTAAACATGCTCTTGACCAAGTGAGAGTAATCGATGGTCAACAGCTCCGGCCGGGCATCGCCATTTCATACCCGTATTTTGCCATGATTAAAGATCTGCTATATAGAGTGACGCAGGACGCTCAAACAAAGGAGGAAGTGACACAATTATTGATTCCACGAAGCCGCCGGGAAATGGTTTTCCAGGCGGCTCACTATAATCATATGGCCGGTCACCTAGGGGAACGAAAAACACTTCTCCGTCTAATAGCCCATTTCTATTGGCTGGGCATTGCCGGTGACGTCCGCAGGTGGTGTGCGGCCTGCCGTGAATGTCAGCTGGTAAACCCACTGGCCACCCCAAAAGCGCCATTGCGCCCTCTACCATTGATCGAGGTCCCCTTCGAAAGAATTGGTATGGACCTCGTCGGGCCATTAGAACGGTCAGCACGCGGACATCGCTTCGTGTTAGTCCTAGTGGATTACGCGACGCGATATCCGGAAGCAGTGCCTCTGAGCAACATCTCCGCACGTAGTGTTGCAGGGGCACTCTTCAAGATAATCTCCCGGGTGGGGATTCCGAAAGAAATCCTCACTGATCAAGGCATGACTTTCATGTCACGAACACTCCGCAAACTTTACGAGCTCTTGGGCATTAAGTCGATTCGCACTAGCGTTTACCATCCCCAGACAGATGGCCTAGTGGAACGATTTAATAAAACGCTCAAGAACATGATTTGTAAATTCGTACACGATGACGCTAGAAATTGGGATAAGTGGTTAGACCCCCTGTTGTTCGCAGTACGGGAGGTCCCGCAAGCCTCCACAGGGTTCTCCCCGTTTGAGCTGCTGTACGGGCGACGCCCACGCGGGGTCCTTGACGTCATCCGCAAAGCTTGGGAGGAGGGACCTTCTAATAGCAAAAATGAAATTCAGTTCGTTCTCGATCTTAGAGCAAAACTCCACACTCTGGTGCGACTAACACAGGAGAATTTGCTCCAGGCTCAAGAACGCCAACGCCGGCTGTATGACAGGGGTGCTCGGCTACGGGAATTTGCACTGGGAGATAAGGTACTCGTATTACTCCCGACATCGAGCTCTAAATTACTCGCCAAGTGGCAAGGACCCTTTGAGGTCACACGACGAGTAGGGGATCTCGATTATGAAGTTAAACGTACCGATAGAGGGGGCGCACGGCAAATTTATCACCTCAACCTCCTGAAATTGTGGAGAGAAGAGGCGGCCTCTGTGACGTTGGCCACGGTAGTTCCGGAGAGGGCGGAGCTCGGACCGGAGGTAAACAAAGCCCGCAATCTCAATACCCCAGTTGCTTGTGGAGACCACCTCTCACCGCGTCAGCTCACAGAGGTTTCCGATTTACAAAAGGAATTTGCAGATGTGTTTTCCCATCTACCGGGCCGTACAAACATCATACAGCACCACATCGAGACCGAGCCGGGCGTGGTGGTGCGTTGCCGCCCCTATCGTTTACCCGAACATAAAAAGAAAATAGTTCGGGAGGAATTAGATGCGATTCTTGATATGGGCGTAATAGAGGAATCCCACAGTGATTGGTCCAGCCCGGTTGTTCTTGTTCCTAAGAGTGATGGGTCTGTTCGATTCTGTGTGGATTACAGGAAAGTCAACGCGGTGTCTAAATTTGACGCGTACCCAATGCCCCGTGTTGATGAACTGCTCGATCGGTTAGGTACTGCTCGATTTTATTCGACCTTGGATCTAACAAAGGGTTATTGGCAGATCCCCTTGACACCAATGTCCCGTGAGAAAACAGCCTTCACGATGCCGTTTGGATTACACCAATTGTGACGCTTCCTTTCGGTTTGTTTGGGGCACCAGCCACGTTTCAGCGACTCATGGATCGGATCTTCAGACCTCACACCGCTTATGCCGCTGCCTATTTAGATGATATTATCATTTATAGCAATGACTGGCAGCGGCACATGCAACATCTGAGGGCCATCCTGAGATCGCTGCGGCGGGCGGGGCTCACAGCAAACCCTAAGAAGTGCGCGATTGGGCGTGTGGAGGTACGGTATCTGGGGTTCCACTTGCGTCATGGCCAGGTGCGTCCCCAAATTGATAAGACCGCGGCAGTTGCGACTTGCCCTAGACCTAAGACCAAAAAGGGGGTGAGGCAGTTCCTGGGGCTGGCTGGCTATTATAGAAGGTTTGTGCCTAATTATTCGGACGTCACCAGCCCGCTGACTGACCTCACTAAAAAGGGGGCTCCAGATCCGGTTCAATGGTCGGAGCAGTGCCAACAGGCGTTTATGCAGATTAAAGCCGCACTTTGTGGGGGGCCGCTTCTTCATGCACCTGACTTCTCTCTCCCTTTTATTTTGCAGACGGATGCTTCAGACAGAGGGCTGGGGGCCGTACTCGCAGGTGGTGGACGGGGAGGAGCCCAGTGCTGTACATTAGCCGGAAGCTCTCTTTGAGGGAGACTAAATACAGCACCGTGGAGAAGGAGTGTTTGGCCATCAAGTGGGCGGTCCTCACCCTCGGTATTACCTGCTGGGCGGGCCTTCACCCTCTGCTCGGATCACGCCCCACTCCAGTGGCTCCACCGCATGAAAGATACTAACGCCCGGATCACCCGTTGGTACCTGGCTCTCCAGCCCTTTAAGTTCAAGGTGGTCCACAGACCGGGGGTGCAGATGGCTGTCGCCGACTTTCTCTCCAGAAATGGGGGGGGAGTGGTAGACAGGCCGGATGGCGCCCCGGCCTGAGTCGGGCGGTGGGGGTATGTGGCAGCGGGGGCGTGGTCAAGCGCCCGTCCGGGAGAGGAAAGCGGTAAGGGCGCTTACACCTGAGCTAAATTATGCCTAACACCTGTCTCTAATTCCAGTGAGCACGAGGAGAGCGGCATAAAAACAGACACAGAGCCTCCAGTGGGGGAGAGCCCCGACAAGCCAACTCAGTGCACTTGTATTATATTATATTGTATTGTATTGTAGTGTATTGTTATAAGAAAGACGGCAATTAAAGCCTTACCTTTGGTTGAAGACTCGTTTCATGTCCTCCTTCCCGTAAGGGTCGTTACACCTCTCTAAAGAGAATTGGGGACCTACAGGCTCTGTCTGTTTTGCCAGCTCATTTAGAGTTTGCCCCTGGAATGACCAAAAGCAATTTTGCACCCTCACCCTGACTACCTGCCTAAGTTACCTTTCTCGGCCTTACAGCCGGTCACTTTCGAAATCTTCTGCTCCCCGCTGTTTGCAACGCCGGAGCAGGAAGGACTTCACAGACTTTGTCCAGTCTGTGCCCTTCAGACTTATGTCCACCGCACTAGCCAGTGGTGTACGTCAGGGCAACAATTCTATGCCATGTGGGCCGCTTCAGGAGGGCGGCCACCACCAAGCAGACTATGTCGCATTGGGTGAGGGACGCTACTGCCCTGGCCTACGAGACACGTGGTTAAGCTTCGCCAGTAGGTATCAGGGCTCACTCTACCAGAGGGCTCGCCTCCTCTAAAGCCTTGGCTAGAGGTCTCCCTCTGCAGTATGTTTGTGATGCGGCAGGTTAGTCCTCTCCGCACATATTCATCAGTCTTATTTCAAGTCAAGTCAAGTGGTTTTTATTGTCGTTTCAACCATATACAGTTAGTACAGTACACAGCAAAACGAGACAACGTTCCTCCAGGACCATGGTGCTACATAAAAACAACAAAGGACCAACATAGGACCACATGAGACTACACAACGAAATAAAATACCTATATAAACTACCTATATATACCTATATAAAGTGCATGTGCAAACATGTGCAAAAAGTACAGGACAGTACAACAAATTACTGACAATGAACAGGACAATAGACAGTGCAGCGCCGACCAGTACTCAGTAGTGCAAAAAGATGACAGTTTCTAAAAATGTAAACATAACATACTATGAGATAATGTTCTATGCACATAGCAGTTATTGAGGTAGCAGACAGTTATAAAGTGACAGTTATTAAAGTGCAACTCAGGACACGTGTGTGTCAAACCAGTCTCTGAGTATTGAGGAGTCTGATGGCTTGGGGGAAGAAGCTGTTACACAGTCTGGCCGTGAGGGCCCGAATGCTTCGGTACCTCTTCGGTACCTCTTGCCAGACGGGAGGAGGGTAAAGAGTTTGTGTGAGGGGTGTGTGGGGTCGTCCACAATGCTGGTTGCTTTGCGGATACAGTGTTTTTTGTAAATGTCTTTGATGGAGGGAAGAGAGACCCCAATGATCTTCTCAGCTGTCCTCACTATCCTCTGCAGGGCTTTGCGGTCCGAAACGGTGCAAGTATATAATTTGTATATTTTTGTATATTTTCGTATATTTTTATAATTTGCATGTTCCAGCCACTCCAGGCTCTTATGTCCTTGAGTCGACATCTCAAGCTCATGTCTGGGACCTCTCACTCACTTGTGAGCACACTACACAACCGTAGGGGGTCCGGACAGCCTCAGTGTGGCGGCGTGGGTATTCTCGTTCCCAAAGTGCTCTCAGCGCAGCATCAGAAGTGTTGCTTTTTGTAAATGGAACGTTTTGGGTTACTTAAGTGTAACCCTTGTTCCCTGAAAAAAGAGGATCGAGATGCTGTGCTTTATTGCCGCACTGGGTTGCCCCAGGACTGCTCTTCAGACAAAATACCTGATGACGCGCCAGTGACTAGTGATTACACCGGCAGAGGCTATAAATTCCGGTCAACATTCATTGTACATGTTGCACACATATTCACAGCTGCTCACACCTAAAGGGTTTTCCAAAGCGCTCTCAGCGCAGCATCTCGTTCCGCTTTTTTCAGGGAACAAGGGTTACACTTAAATAACCTGAGACGTTTCGCATCAAGCTTGGAGGGCACTATGGTGTTGAATGCTGAGCTGTAGTCTACAAACAGCATTCTCACATATGTGTTCCTTTTTTCCAGATGGGAGAGAGCAGTGTGTATTTTAGATGCAATGGCATCATCAATGGAGCTGTTGTTGCAGTAGGCAAACTGCAATGGGTCCAGAGAGGTGGGCAGCACAGAGCAGATGTGATCTCTGATTAGCCTCTCAAAGCATTTGCTGATGATGGGGGTCAGAGCAACAGGATGCCAGTCATTTAAACAAGTGATTTTTTATTGCTTTTGTACAGGCACAATGGTGGACGTTTTGAAGCATCTGGGGACTACAGACAAGGAGAGGGACAGGTTGAAAATGTCCGTAAAAACACAGCAGGCTCTGATGACGCGTCCCGGAATGCGATCTGGACCCGCGGCTTTACAGATGTTCACCCGTCGGAAGGATTGGGTTACATCCGCAACAGAGAAGGAGAGTGAACCATCCTCTGTAGTGTCGGCTGCGAGTGCTCTCTCTGCAAGGGCGGTGCTATTTTCCTCGAAACTAGGATAAAATGTATTATGCTCATCCGGGAAAGAGGCAGCGATGTTCATGGCAGAGTTTTTATTCCCTTTGTAGTCTGTGATGATGTTACACACGATGTAAGCCTGATAATAATAAACACATTAGAGTCGGGTGAGGAACTAGATGAGTTTTTTCTATCTCCACACTTTCTGTTTCGGAAACATCATGGTTACTGTTGTAACCTCTGTTCCCCGAGGGAAGGAGCAAGACGTTGTGTTGAATGAAGTGACACAAGGGGTCTCCCTGGGATGGCAAACATACTTCTGAACCTGAGAAAAGGCCAATGTCAAGTTGGCAGACAGAATTTGCATGCCCTGCCCCAGACATACGGGTATAAAGGGAAGTGGGGCAGCGAGTGTCAGTCAGGATTTTGCACTGAGGAGCCGAAAATAATGTACGGCCATTTAAAGTGGTAGGTCTAGTGCTGTGGCAGGAGGGACACAACGTCTCGTTCCTTCCCATGGGGAACAGAGGTTACAACAGTAACCATGATGTTCACCCTTCTGTCACTCACTCGACATTGTGTCGAATGAAGTGACACAAGGGGTCCCATCTAAAAAAGCGTTATGTGAACTGTCGAGACAGGTGCAAGCAGGCTACCGCATGCTAGAGGCAACTGTGTCGGCTGCACGCAGCCCTCCCCAACACCCCCAAAGAGATTTCACATACAGACCTTATGTTCCCTGCACCCTTGAGTGGGGGAACAGGTGCTACATGACTAGCATTGGAGCAAGCCCAGCAGCCGCGGCCTTCTCTCTCACTATGTCCCTCACAAAGGACATGAAGCGGCTGGGGCTATCTTAACACTATGAAATGCATCAGGGAAGGCAGTCTTTCCCTGTCCTATTCTTTCAGGGGAAAAAAGACCTTGCGGAGGCCACATCCTGCCCAGTCTAGTGGGAGGTAACATGTGGCAAATACACCACAAGGTTTGTGAAGCCGTACACGGGAAATGGCGCGATGGTAGGTCCAGCCTAATGAGGGGGAATTCTACAGCATGGCGACCGGGGCAGCGGGACTACCCAAGGGAAACATGGGTCTGCCGACAGGAGGACCGTACCGCGGGAAATACATTATGGGGAAATACATCATGGGGAGTTTTCCTGAGAAGGGAACTAAGCCCGTGGAGCCCGACCCCAGTACAGAGCACCTGTGACTCGTAGTGGGTTTGGCTGCGAATTGCTCCGGTTGGCTTTTGAGGTTTCCAGTCCAGCCTCGCGCTCACGGCGACCCCGGAAAGCATAGCGGACATCTGCGCGTCAGCCTCAGACTGGGCGAGCAGACCCGAAGGTGGCAGCCCAGACGAGTCATCAGCATCAGACGGCGCTGTGACGCTCTCCGATGGAGCGGCGATGTAGTCATCCAATTCTGGGGCCGCGAGAAAAGAAAGCCGCGACCGCAATGTTGCCATGGCTATGTTCTCGCACTGAGAACATGAACCATTCATAAAACATTGCCAGCGTGTGATCACAGCCCAGGCACGCGAGGCAGCTTTTATAACCGTCAGAAGTGGAGAGAATCAACCACATCCAGGAACTACAAAGACATCTTTAAAAGTACACGTCCTGAAAAGGACCTTCAACGCCTGCTGTGTATTGCTCTTATATGAGTGGGAACTCAAACTCTTTTAGAGGAAATAAACTCTTTTTAGGAGGAGAAACACTCTTTCAGGCAAATAAAGCACTGTCGAAGCGCCTAGGGGCGTGGACTGCACAGCGTGCAGGGAGAGAGAACACCAGCTGGAAACGTGCCGTAGATCCAACAGCAGTGCTTCTTGCCAACAGAGGTGAGTGGAACAGTGGTGAACTCAGCTTTGCTGTTGCACAACCATTCGGCTCCGAAGAAAAATTCTGACTGACACTCATTGCCCCGCTTCAGTTTATACCCATATGTCCAGGGCGGGGCATGCAAATTCTGTCTGCCAACTTGACATTGGCCTTTTCTCAGGTTCAAAGGAACGTTTGGCATCCCAGGAAGACCCCTTGTGTCACTTCATTCAACACAACGTCAAGTGAGTAACAGAAGGGGACCAGAAAGTGTGGAGATAGAAAAAACAAATATTGTTGAGATGCGGTGCTGCCCTCTGCTGATATAATGTGGTGATTCAACTGTCAAGACAGCATTTGAGATGCAAGGACAGTACAACCTTAATTCATTGATGTGTGACGATGATGATAAATATAATTTCATGTCTGTATACAAAAAACTGAATTAACTGTGCAAGAAATTTCTTCTAAATATGCTAAAAGTTAAAGAAAACATTAGAATTGTTGTAGAAGTTTGAAGGTTAAAACGTTTAGATTTTTACATTTAGTCATTTAGCAGACACTTTTATCCAAAGCAACTTACAAATGTGGAACATATCAAGCAATTTTTCATACAATTTCAACTACAACTATGCCAAGTTTTCACGTGCTGGATTTTTGCAGCAGCAGGAGACAGTTTGGCAGCTGTGTAAAAAGTACTCAGAAATTAAACTTCAGTGAAATTATTGATACTGACTGAAAATTTTACTCATTTAAAAGTATCTAGCCAAAACCATAATTGAGTGAATGTAAAAAGTATTCACATTAAATTGACATAAGTATTAAAAAAGTAAAAAAGTAACTTTTTCCTAGCTAGAATGAAATCAAGAGAGGAGATTGAGTGAGATAATATAGTTATGAAATATAAACACTTTCATTATAGCGCATGATTCATTTTAACATTTGCATTACACAACCAACTACATTTACAAGCTTGTCTAACTGTGATCAATTTGCACGGGAGCTGAACTGATAGATTGCATATGTGTTACAAAGAACCGGGGTGCGAGTCCTGAGAGTAGATACGCAAGACGAAGGTGTCACAGAGCAGTGGTGGCTCAGTGGTTGAGGCTCATGGTTACTGACCAGAAGGTCAGGGGTTCAAGCCCCAGCACCACCAAGATGCCACTGTTGGGCCCTTGAGCAAGGCCCTTAACTCCAGGTTGCTCTGGGGGGATTGTCCCTGTAATAAGTGCACTGTAAGTCGCTTTGGATAAAAGTGTCGGCTAAATGCAGAAATGTAACACAAAATGATTTGGTTTCTTCATAAATTATGTTTTTCATGTCACAGAAATTATGTTTTTTATGACACTATTGGTTAGGATTAGGTGTAGGATAGGGAGATATGTTTTGTTGATTTAAATCTCGATAAAACATGAATACCTTTAAAACCTATTATCATTGCTGGTTTTATAGGTATTATTATGATTTATAGTTGCCTAACAACAACAACAATAATATTTCACCAAATAGGGTGAAATTCATAGACATGATTAAAATATGAAGGCAAGTGTAGAAATAAATGGCAAGCACACATTTAATTACAAAAGCCTTTTGCAAAGTGAATGATCATTTGTGACTTCATAACTGTCTAATCTGTAGAAGTAGCAGGCGTTTAGAATAAAGTTTAGGACAAAAAACATCAGTGTTTCTCACTTCGCGCTCATAGATTTGAATAAATACATCACATTCAATTGGACGGTCATATATGGACTTGTTAAAATATTGAAATGTATCTGAAACTCAAATCAGATTCAAAATTCCACCTCTGCAGATGGTCGTAACTCCATATAGCCGCTGTATGACAGTCCATTTGAAATGACAGACCTCTGATCTGTCATCTGTCCTTTGTCAGATGTATTGAAAAGGCAGCTTCAGTCCAGTAAGATGAAATAAGAATGATCAGCAAAAAGGAGTACTTTTCAAGTATAAATAAAATTGTAAAAAAATCTTCTTTGGAAATGTAATAAATTAAAAGTACATTAAAGTACAAATCCCACAAAATAATACTTACTTTTCTCAATTATTTTACACCCCTGTATTGTCTTAAAAACCAACCTAAAACGAGAAAATCAAAATCTGCCAATGGCGTAAGCAAAACAAACTTGTTTTCCCTTTGAATTAATTTCATACAAATTGCACTGAATCACTCATGCTAGAAAACCAGAGCTCAGTGCATGGTGAATTGATCACTTTGTATTAGTATTATATTTGTATTCTCTCTCTCTCTCTCTCTCTCTCTCTCTCTCTCTCTCTGTTATTCTACTGATGTCTCTCACATTATCTTGTCCATTATCTGCATACATAAACATTGTTACATATACATTGGGAATTTTTTCGCATCCTACCTTTTTTCACACTCTTTTAGGGTGAATATAATGGTCCTTAGAGGTAAATAATGTGGGAGACAACACAGTGCCCATGGCAGTCAAGAAGACAGCAGGAACTGTATATAGACAAAGAAATACACATTGATATAATGAAAGCACAGAACTGTACCACAAGAGGGCTATATATACATACAGTTGTGGCCAAAAATATTGGCACCCTTCTATGAGCAAAGATGGCTGTGAAAAATATGTCGCTATTGTTTATCCTTTTGATCTTTCATTCAAAATATTAACAAAAATCTACCCTTTAATGGATGTCAAACAATTGCAAACACAACACAAGTTTTATGAAAAAACTAATATTTTTGTCAAATATACACTCACCTAAAGGATTATTAGGAACACCTGTTCAATTTCTCATTAATGCAATTATCTAATCAACCAATCACATGGCAGTTGCTTCAATGCATTTAGGGGTGTGGTCCTGGTCAAGACAATCTCCTGAACTCCAAACTGAATGTCAGAATGGGAAAGAAAGGTGATTTAAGCAATTTTGAGCGTGGCATGGTTGGTGGTGTATTTCACAATATTTGGAGTATTTCACAATCTGCTCAGTTACTGGGATTTTCACGCACAACCATTTCTAGGGTTTACAAAGAATGGTGTGAAAAGGGAAAAACATCCAGTATGCGGCAGTCCTGTGGGCGAAAATGCCTTGTTGATGCTAGAGATCAGAGGAGAATGGGCCGACTGATTCAAGCTGATAGAAGAGCAACTTTGCCTGAAATAACCACTCGTTACAACCGAGGTATGCAGCAAAGCATTTGTGAAGCCACAACATGCACAACCTTGAGACGGATGGGCTACAACAGCAGAAGACCCCACCGGGTATCACTCATCTCCACTACAAATAGGAAAAAGAGGCTACAATTTTCAAGAGCTCACCAAAATTGGACAGTTGAAGACTGGAAAAATGTTGCCTGGTCTGATGAGTCTCGATTTCTGTTGAGACATTCAGATGGTAGAGTCATAAACAGAATGAGAACATGGATCCATCATGCCTTGTTACCATTGTGCAGGCTGGTGGTGGTGGTGTAATGGTGTGGGGGATGTTTTCTTGGCACACTTTAGGCCCCTTAGTGCCAATTGGGCATTGTTTAAATGCCACGGCCTACCTGAGCATTGTTTCTGACCATGTCCATCCCTTTATGGCCACCATGTACCCATCCTCTGATGGCTACTTCCAGCAGGATAATGCACCATGTCACAAAGCTCGAATCATTTCAAATTGGTTTCTTGAACATGACAATGAGTTCACTGTACTAAAATGGCCCCCACAGTCACCAGATCTCAACCCAATAGAGCATCTTTGGGATGTGGTGGAACGGGAGCTTCGTGCCCTGGATGTGCATCCCACAAATCTCCATCAACTGCAAGATGCTATCCTATCAATATGGGCCAACATTTCTAAAGAATGCTTTCAGCACCTTGTTGAATCAATGCCACGTAGAATTAAGGCAGTTCTGAAGGCGAAAGGGGGTCAAACACAGTATTAGTATGGTGTTCCTAATAATCCTTTAGGTGAGTGTATATGTGAATTATTGCCACCCAATACTTTGTGCAACCTTTGCCAAGGTAACAGCTCTGAGTTTTCTCCTATAATGCCTTATGAGGTTGTAGAAAACATGGCAGCAGATCTGAGACCATTCCTCCATATAGAATATCTCCAAATCCTTCAAATTCAGAGGTCCATGCTGGTAGACTCTCCTCTTCAGTTAACCCCACAGGTTTTCTATGGTATTCAGGTCAGGGGACTGGGATGGCCATGGCAGAACCTTGATTTTGTGGTCAGTGAACAATTTTTGTGTTGATATTGATGTTTGTTTTGGATCATTGTCCTGCTGGAAGATCCATTATGGCCCATTTTAAGCTTTCTGGCAGAAAAAATATGTTAATATTTGATAGAGTCCATGATGCCATGTTTACGAACAAGATGTCCAGGACCTCTGGCATAAAAACAGCCCCACAACGTTAAAGATTCACCACCATATTTAACCGTAGGCATGAGATACTTTTCCATATGGCTACCTCTCTGTGTGCACCGAACCCATCTCTGGTGTTTGCTGACAAATCTATTTTTATTTAATCTGAACATAGAATCCATTTGAAGTTTCAGTAGTGTCTGGCAGACTGAAGATGCTTGAACTTGTTGTGATTTCTGATTGTAATTTTGGAGATTTTTTGACCCAAGACCCAACTCATTTCTGCAATTCTCCAGCTGTGATCTTTGGAGAATTTTTGTCCACTTGAACCATCCTCCTCCCCATGTGTGGAGACAATATAGACACACATCCTCTTCCAGGCCGATTCTTAAGATCTCCAGTTGATTGGAGCTTCTATATTATTGCCCTGATGGTGGAAATGGGATTTTTCAATGCTTAGATATTTCCTTACAGCCACTTCCCATTTTGTGAAGCTCAACAATCTTTTGTCACACATCATAACTTTATTCTTTAGTCTTACCCATTATGATGGATGATTAAGGGAATTTAGCTTGTGTGTTATCTCATATTTATATCCCTGTGAAACAGGAAGTCATGGCAGAACAATTTCATGTACCTTGCGAATCTGGTGTACTAAAATGTAAAAAATGAATGGGAATATACATATACATTTTATTCATAATAATTTATAGGGCTGCCAAACGTGTTTTGGAGAAAATATTTATTTAATTATTCAATTAGTAAACCCTTCAATTAATTTACTGTTAATAAACAGCAAGCATCAAGGTCACATTGTTCCATCTGAGGCCTATTTCTCACATTGCCCACTTTTGTCTCGAAGAAACAAGTGCCTCAGATTGCTATTCAAAAATCACATCCTGTTTACCTTACATTCTATCTTTTACTCATTACCATCATATTCCTCCCAATGTGTCCAATAACCATCTCTATCAGCATCTTCAAGGTTTTTTAATAGCGTAATTAGCATTCAAAGCATTATCAATGGTCCTATTGACCAATGCTTTAGCACATGGAATTACACTACAAATCAGTAATGCAATAACAATTACAATTACTCCTATAGGTATTAAAGCATTCAAAACAACATTTTTTTCAACCATTTAACCATGTCAATAAGTCATTGACATCAGCTGCAGTTTCTCTTGCTGTCAAGTCTGCTGCTATCTTCTTCATGTTTTTGAGGCCCATTTCTATGGCATGTCCATCTTCATCTTTTTCTTGCATACTACATCAATTGTTGTTTTTGTCGAATTTATGAATGATATCAGTTCATATCTAGTCATTTCAACTTCTTTCTGTATTACGGCAACACCCACTTGTGGGAACAGTGCTCAGAAGAATTTCTCTATTCCTGTCCATAATCTGTGTTCTCTTGGTGTGATATTGGGTACTACTTCTTCTGTTTGTTGTTTTCTCAATAGCTCAGACCACCATGGTGTGGTCACTTAATTCTACCATGACACATCTACACGTACATACATGTGTACATACATAACAACTACCTTTCTTTCCAGTGTTTTTGGCCATAAAGTTAGCTAGTTTCCACCACAAATTGGTAGCATAGGTATGTGGTGCATCACCATAATCTATCCATATCTCATTACTGCTAGATATACGAGTATCGACTTCTGTCATAAGACAGAACAATATAATGAAGAACTTCATTCTTTGTCCTTTCTAATTATCAAGTTCCCGGTTAGGCACTGGCGCTGCGTGTTCAACTCCTCCAGTACTTTCACTGTTCGCTTTCGAAATAGTCAGGCTCTCTCCAGGTGCAGGCTTCATGGGTGTATCCACTGTGGTTGCAGATCTGTCAGTACCTCCGTCCTGGTTACCGCCAGAACCATTGTTGGACCCAGATACTTATACTCACCGAGCTTCGTTGGTTTCAGACACTTCACTTGGATCTGCTGGTTTAGAACAAATGGGTGAGTGGGCTTTTCGGTGGGCATGGGGAGAGAAAGAGAAACATCACTATTTATGCTATTCAATGTTTTGACAAGGGAATCCACATAATCAGCTACTACCACCTTCAAATCATCTGTGGACAAAGAGCATGCACGGCCTTTGACCCAAGGGGTCAGGAAAGGCTTACCCATTAGTATTTCAATTGGAGACAGTCTTGTTGTTGTTGTTTTTGTGCACACACTAAGCACGCATCTAGAAACCAGTTAAAATCCACGATCCCGGATCCGGGATTTAAAATTACGTCAGTAATAATGTACTTCAAATTTTAAATGTATGCGGAGGAGTTATGAGCTCATATCTGGTACCATTTGAAAGCTTAGAATGTCTACTTTCTTGAGATATGCATCACTTTGGCATTTGTTTTACACTAAGTAACTTATTTACAATAAATTACATAGTTCCACCCATCAAAAGTCGTGTCATAATTATGTGCGTTTTTGAATACGCATATTTCTCATATCGCTCAAATATGACGCACATGTACAAACCATGTATCAAATGAAAGCTCTCATTGCCAGTAAGAAGTTCCAATAAGTCTTTTTATTGAGGTATAATCACATATCTAATACACTTCGAATGAATCATGAGGTATACAATCAACATTTGTAAACATACAAGTGAAATTATTAAATATTTGCCATGCTACTCGCACTAGACAGCACAGTTAGCCACAAATGCTACATAATCCTTTACCTTAGGTTATTCTCTGCAAAATGAGCCATTTTTCAGTGTTTTCTGTGGTTGTGTGCCCAAGTAATCCCTCGATATGTCACGCGAGTGCAGAAACACCACAAAGTAATGTTATATGATATTCAAAAATCCAGGAAAATATGTAAACATCCGATCCGGATAAAGCATATATTGCCGTAAAGCTTAGACCCTCCGCTTCCCGGCAATGTCTCTCAAGATCAAATAGACCAATCAGGGGCTGTGATATTGCATCCTGACTGTGAAGTGATCACTAGGTAGGTTACATGCGCAAAACACACAGACGCGTCTCACCAGACACCTGAGTGCATATTTACCACTTTCAACAGTGTTTTATGTAATGACAAAGGGTTTTCTGCAAAATTACACTGGGATTTTGCATTTATAGCACTGTATATGGGTATGGGGAGACTTTAGATTTGGGTAGGCGGAAAGTACACCAAAAAAAGGTAATATTCCTCCCTTCAGATACATTTGAATAGATATTAAATAAAACATGATACAGACAAAATTCCTTTTTCAGGTATTTGCTGACATCTAGTGGAAACAGCCAAAACTGTCTGCATGCTGCTATGGCAAACAGGGCTTGAGTTATACACTTTCAAAAATGAATTTATATAAAAAAAATCAAAAAGCGCCTCTTTTTTTTAGGAGGGTTATTACTGTTCAGACAACATATATTTAATTATTTAATATTATATTTTTTTTAGCAGTGTTTTATGCAACTTCAAAGGGTTTCCTGTAAAATGACAGCAAAACTGTGTATTAAGGCCAAAGTATGTGGGAATGGGAAGCTTTTTAATTTGGGTAGGCCAAATCCAGGCGGAAATCCCCAAAAATGGCAAGGATCTTAAAAGACAGTTTTTCTTACATTTGCAATGCAATACAATTCATTGATCATCTGTATCACCTTTTCTTTTTAAATATGTGATATGCCATAATAATGACTGCACAACAGCACTAGTGCTGATGTTGGTAGTGCCAATCGTTTTTGATTTGTCTTTTAGCAGTCCTCTATCATCTGATACTTCATTGGCTGCCCAATGCTCTAAATCGTATGCTGTTGGGTTTGCTTACTAATTTTTTATGTCTAGATCACTAGTCAAAGTGGAATGCATCATTGGTACGATGACCCTTTGGTATCTCATTCACCTATGTGTGGGCTATGAATTAATTATTTTGCTGTCCACTATGTTTCTTCATCTGCAAGCCTGTTGCACTTTGTGTCTTTTGAGTCACCAGTGGCATGGCCTGCTACTTTGATTACTGCTAATTTGGAAGGTAGCTGTGCTATTTTAATCAAATCAGCTACCACATTGTGATGTGATACTGGTTTTCCAAGTTTTATAATTTCTTTCTTGCCATAATTTTGCAAAATCATGCACTACCCCAAATGCATACTTTGAATCTGTATATATATATATATATATATATATATATATATATATATATATATATATATTTATATATATATATTTTTTTATTATTTTTTTTTTTATGCATTTGCCTTTTGCCAATTGACAGGCTTTTGTTAATGCTACTTGTTCAGTATCTTGTGCTGATGTGTATGGTAATGAGTATGCTTCAATAATTTGATTGGGTAGCTCTGTAATTGTGTAACCACACCAGT
Organism: Xyrauchen texanus; assembly: GCF_025860055.1. NCBI lineage: Eukaryota > Metazoa > Chordata > Actinopteri > Cypriniformes > Catostomidae > Xyrauchen > Xyrauchen texanus. The sequence goes on from NC_068290.1 coordinate 22,198,517, forward strand.
ACACATTGTAATTTGGTTTATAGCATGAGCCATCTACATACCAGTGTCTCCCCTCTTGCAGAGCGGATGCAGAAACCTCCAGTCTGCATGCAGTGGAAACCTGTATTCTACATGTAATCATGTGTCATGTTAAAAAGTGCCCTGAACCAAAATAGATGTTAAAATAGCTTCTTACCCAGACCGTCTTTGTGCAGTTATGTTGTGCTGAAATATTGTGCATAATAACACCTACCTGGTGTGCACAGTCTGAGGATGTGAAATCACAACTCATTCTGCATCCTGTACCATCATCGCTGTTGCAGCCACTGCTCGCAGACAACCAGGGAAGCCCAGCGAAGCAACCTAATCCAGAATTTTAGGTAAATATGCCACCGGACAGTAAGAACCCCCGTGCTCCTGGGCAAGGATTGCAGCAGCAGTAACCCCAGCCTTGTGCATGTATAGATGGAAAGGTTTGCTGTAGCCTGGAATACCCAGCGCTGGTGGTTTCCCAAGGCATTACTTCAGATGTTTAAATGCCAAGTCCATTTCTGTTTCCATTGGATTGCATCATCATTGTTCAGTTTGCAAAATTGTCTTGATTCGATCTGCTGACATGCATACAGTTCCCTTTGTTAGCACATTTTCAAGGTATTCAACCTTTTGTTTTTCTGCAATCCTCTGATGTTTCAGCAGTAACTATGATGTTGACGGCATACTGCAACAGGCACGTGTCATGTGGCAATTTCACATCCTGTAATGTACAGTGCACAACAGCTGAGAAGACAGCCGGCGAATCTCTGTACCCTGTATATCTCATTTATGTATTGTTGGCCCCTGTAGGTGAATGCGAACAATGGCTGGGTCACAGGCGAAACAGGTACACTGAAAAAGGCAGAACATAAATCAGTTACAGTAAAATTACCATGTGTTGATGGTATTGAATTAATAATTGTTTATACATCTGGGACTATTAGAGAAAGTGGTTCAATTAAATCATTCTTGTGTCAATCTCCAAGTTTCGTTAGCCTTTCTCACAGGATTTATTGGAGTATTGAATGGAGAATGTGTTGGTATTAGAATACCATGTTCAATCAATTGGTTAATGATTGGCCTACCTTCTTCCTTTTCAATCGATAGTTGATATTGCTTACAGTATACTGGAGTGATTACAGCTTAATTTAGCTGTATATGGTTTCACATCTATGAGGCCAGATTCATCTTTCTGCTGAGCCCATATTGTGGGGTTAATTATTTCTTCATCAGCCTCCAGCAGTTGCTGTCCGCTCATTTTCTCCCCCACACCTCCTTTAGGCACAGTGACTGAATACACAGCAGGAAACATGAGTTGCAGAGAAGCATTGTCAAAAACTATTTGTGCGCTTATTCTATGCAATAGATCTTGGCCAAGCAAACAAAATGGACAGTCTGGTATGATTACAAAAGCATGTATTTTGAACAAATCTGGCAAAAGATCTTGTTTACGTTCTGATTATTTGTGTAGAAATTCGGTCATATATCTGAACATCTGTGGGTTAGCCCATTTAAAATCTATTGTTCATTTTAACATTATTTTACCGTCTTTCCCTTTTTCTTGTGATCTTAATTTCGTGGATTTGTCTTATTCTTCAATTTTATTCCTGGTAGATTGTCCGTGCTAGCCAATTTATGTACTTTGTCAATTAATTATTTCTCGGTCACCTCAAATGATTTTTCATATATTTATAATCCCATTCTGGGTCGCCCCATTCTTTTTGAACAACCCCTCTCATGTAACCAGTGTTTTTTACACTCGCCCAGCTAACACACGACGTACCAGTTATGTAATTTGTCCGTACTTTTTGGTAATTTCATGACTTACTACTGGTAACTTAATTTCATTACCAATAAATGACCAATTCACACCGTCGCAATTACGCGTTCTTAATGTTGCAAGATAACCAAGAACGTTGTAGTTACGTAATATATTTGTAATTTTGTGTGCAATTGTATGACTTATTGGCAATGAGACTGCAAAATGTCCCAGGCCCGTAATTTTACCACCTTTCACATAATAAATAACTCAAGACAAATTGCATTTGTTTGTTTGTTTTTGTTGCAGTTGCAGAACACCAAGTGTTGTACATCTGGAAGACAGTTACATTTTACAAAAAGGTCATATAAAATAAAATGTTAATAGTAATGTATTTCATGCATTCTTTGTTTTGTATCCGTTTGCTTTACAGTCTCAGATGATTTATTATTTGGACATTACATTTTTGAATCCTCTGTAACAGAATACATACCATAATTTGGGAGCCTGACATGTCAAATTCCTATGCTATGTGGAGGTCCTCTGGATAAAGACAACACACATATATTAAACTTCATGAAGGCACTTTATTTAGACCATGGATACACAATTTCTGTATCAAACAGACTTCTTAAAGGTTGCAATATATTTATCACTTGATATGATCCACATATTAATTTGCTACAGTTGTAATGCTTTGTAGTAACTTGTAAAATAAATGGCCAATTGAACCCAATATTGTTTGACCTAAATTTAGGTAATGTATATGATCTTCACAGGTAAGAGTGACCACTGACATTTTTGTGCATTCCCTCACATATTAATGTTTAAAGAAAGTAAAGATTTGACTCTGGGACCATCACACCAACAAATAGTAAATAAATAACTAAGACAAAACAAGTGTACGACTATCAAAGTCCTTAGAGGTATTATATCATAGGTAATTCACAAATATAAATAATTAGATGTTTGGTTTCATATAATTTAAATAGCTTTACATTGGATAGGGCCAATAATTACTGACCCATCAACTAATGGGTATTTGCACATCACCCCTCCCATACGATAAAATATATATATTTTTATAGCCAAAATATATTTTAAATATATGCCAAAAATATTTTGTAACTGTGAAGCTCAATAAAATATATTTTTGAAATCGAAAACCTTCATTTCACAAAATATATTTCGAAATGTATTTCAGGGTCAAGAAAATACATTTCCAACCTTACAGAATGTGGATGGATATCAAAAGTATCCATTATTTAAAATGAAAAAAAAAAAAAAAGTGTGTTAGAAATATTACATTCTAAAAAGGTTATTTTAGAATGTAACAGGAAAAGATCTTATGTACTACATAAACTACATAAATTGTTGGCTACAATTAGATAATAGATCAAATTTATTTATTTGCTTGTCACATTACAGAATACCTCACTACTAATGTAGTGTAGTTGACTTTGACATTAACTGTCAGGGATACAGTAAGACATTTAATGATAACAAGTGTACTGTATGATATGACATTTTGAAAAGGAACCACGATGCACAAAATTGCTATGTACACTTACATTTTTGACATTAATTCATTACACTTTAATGGTTGCAGTATCCGTAAGTTAATGCGCGCACGCAGCACCGTCTGCGCACGCGCATTGTCTTGTGACGTTAGAGACATAATTAGATTTAAAAAATAAAATTCTTAAATAATCCTAAAAAAAAATGTAATGTAAGTGCAAAGGGAAACAAAATATCAAAATTTCTGTTCATTAAAAAAAAGCAGCTTGATTACGTCATTAAACTTTTTTTTTTAATATATAACCGTTGCCTGAGGCGCGAATTCCGACTGTGACCACAAGACACAAGCCGATTATGTTCGCATTAATTAAATGGGTGGAGGATGAAAAATTCTCAATTCTGCCCACTGAACATATTAGAAAATTTTATGAGGATGAATCACTGATCTATATATATATATAAATGTATTGTTCATAAACTGCAAGCAGTAGGTGAAGCTACCTGAAGTGCTCTGGCGGCCATTTTACTATTCCCTACCAACAGGGGGCATCGCGGAATATGCAGCGTTTAACTTCGAAACACTCACTAAAGGATGCGACAAAAGTGCCCACAGGTTGTAATTTATGACTATGTACCTATTAAAGCACACATAAGTCGTTATCCCCATGTAGAGTTGTCCTAACGATCATAATCTTTAATAATCAACAGTATACAACACCAAAGTGTATTAATACCACTGATCTATATATATAACTGGATAGCTCATGACGTCACAACAGTGAAGCTACTGCGCCGCCATCTTGGTATTCCCTAACGTTCTGTATTCCTATGGGTCTCAATGGGAAATCGTCTGTTTTGGTGAGTACTTTTTACCTATCCAGTCACATAAAAAAAATGTTTTATGTCTGCATACACTGCATCACAATGCAATCTTCCTAAATATGTAATTCATTATTTATTTTGACTTTAATTTTTTCCCCCTGCTTATTCTAAATGTGAGCGTGTTATGTTACTCTTTATTGCAGCAGCATTACGTTCAGCGGCGCACGTGTTACCTCAATAGAAACAAGTTTAAGAAACTTGAGGTAAGATATCAGTAGACATTTTCAAACATATTTTTAGCAGGCTTTAAAGTTTTTATTCTGAATACATAATTATGTTTTGTAGCTTTTGTTTACGTTGAACGTGTTACGAATAACAGTATAACTCACCAAGTTAGATTTTTTGGTCAAGTTGAATATCTAATTTCAGATCAACACCGGTTACATATGATAAATATAATGTGGGCTTTCATTAATTCTCTGTGTGTGATTTGTACTTTTTGCAGTGCAGGCCTGAATACGGTCCAGCTCACGGGCATCATTTATAAAGTGATCAGTTGGAATAGACGAGGAGCAGGGCTGGACTGGTAATCTGGCCTACCGGACATTTTTCCGGTGGACCGACGCACTTTGGGGCCGATCAGGGTGGACTGGCCATCGGGAGAACCGAGCGGGCCGCAGTGTCGGCCGCGATAAGCTAAAACGAGCCGCCGCGTTAGTGAACTCTTCCCCCCCCCCCAACACATTTTTGGCCAGTTATGTCAAATCCCGGGCCGATTTCTCTTCCCAGTCCAGCCCGTAAAGGAGCACATGGATATTGTTGAAGATAAACAAGGTAAGTTTGCCGTTTGGATTTCAATAAACATCGCACTGAATGTCAGATAAAACTGGAATTGGTTTGCAACAGGAGGAAAAGCTGTATGAGGAGACAGTTGTCAGCCTGGCTTCACTGAAGAGCTGTTTTAACAGAGTAAAAAATATTATACTATCTGTTCTTATTTGCAATGAAGATACTTTTGCAACATGCAGTATAAGTCTCATAAAATTACTGTGTTTCAGATAGTATAACATATATATAACATTTAATATTAATAGAAAAGTTTACCCAAATATGTAAATTATGTCATCATATACTCAACCTCATGTCCTTCCAAATCCATGTGACTTTCTTTTGCAGAACCCCCAAAAATGTATTTTGTATTCCATATAAAGAAAGTAAACGCTGAGCAAAATAGCTTGTTTTGGTCACCAATGGCTTTCATTATATGGACAAAAACATTTTTTTAAAATGTCATCTTTTGTGTTTCACAGAAAAAGTCCTACAGGTTTGGAAGGACATGAGGTTGAGTAAATAGCTGTGCGTAAGGTCTTAAGTTGGGGTATAAAGTTCAAGGCTTCATAACTACTAGTTAGTTTGCAACTAAGTGTGCTTAATTTGGTTGCTCCACCTGTTCTTAAAGTCTTAACTAGTAAGATGTTAACTCTCCGTAAAGTGATGCATAGTTGCATAATATGACGTTTACCTGCATTGATCTATTAAGCAGCGTTCATATTTGTACACAGAAGTATTAAAAATCCATGAACTTCAATTTGATTTTGTTACGGTTGATGTACAAACCTTGTTTGCTCACGTAACTGTCACTGCGGACGTCACAAGAGCAGCTCTCTTCAGAAACATATTTTGATAATTAAGATATTATTTTAATTATTTAACATTTTATACTTTTATATTTGACTGTCATTCATATGATTTTGAAGCCTGAAAAGGAAATCGTACCCTTATTTTATTATATGACTCAAGCTTGTAAAATGTTTTATAAATGAATTAGTTAGTTTGTATGGTAATTATTCATCATATTTATGAAACACCTAAAACAGGCAATTAATTGTCATAATCACAATTATTTGATTGATGCCTGTCATGCAAAACATGAGCTTATTGATGTCATAAAATATCAGTCTTCTTTTTTATTCCATCAGTTACACCTGCTCTGAGTCTTCTGTAAATATTTAGTTTATACGTAGGGGTACGTCGTACTGAAGTTTAATATTTAGTAGTGCGTAAATTGTGACTTCATGCCCATTTACGCCACAACTAGGCTAAGTTTAAACTTTTGTATAGCTGGTGCAACCGGCCGCTGATCTTTATATCAAACTTTTAATTTTTCTACTATTTTGCAGTACAAGCTTGCCCAGAGTTTTCTTAAGCCGTTTGGAGTGTGATGCAGCACATGTTTCCTTGGCAATGAAGTGGAGGCTGATGTTTGTGCAGCTTTCTGCAATGCACTGAGTATGAAGATGTGATTGTTGTATTGTTCTAGGTTGAACATGTTTGCCTCAAGTTCCTTGAATGCAGAACCACCATGGCGATCCAGAACCTTTGTGGGGACAGAGATGGGCCTTGTGAGTGTGTGCTGTTGAAGAAATCTCTCAGCTGTCTTGCAGACTTTCAGGACGCTGTCTGACGGTCTTATAAATCCACCTCAGGACTTCATGTCGATTAGTGTGTTCATCTTGGGAAGAGCTCTCGACACTGAGTGCTGATAAACAGGTAGTGCACGGAATCATCTTCATAGTTATTTTATCTGTATGCTATGTACCCTACCACAGCCTCTTTGAACATGGACAAGCTGGGAAGACATACAGTGATGTTTTTCTCTGTGTCTTCTGTTTCAGGCTGAACGTCACTGCCTGAAATGCCAGCATATCAGAAGATGCTGCCTCCAGTGTCACTGTGCTATCCGATGGAGAACTGTTGCCACTAGCTCTGATGGCATGTCTTGCTACCATTCTTTTGAAAGCTGAATAATGTGCGATTGTTGTTAAATCCATTAGCAAATTTGCTCCCACATATCTGCACATTTTTATTGTATTGTTCAGTTTAACCCTCAGAGCCCGACGGCATCGTCCACGACATCACACGGCACCTCCGATAAATATTTATATAATTTGATGAAAGTTTTATCGATTTTCTTACCGTTTTTTCCAGCAGAAAGCTAACGAGCTAGCCATCACGGGGGTGTCTTTGGTGTCTTTGTAGCCTTTACAGAAGGTTTTCTATCCAGCCCGGAACTTGTGCCTCTTTTCGGAGTTTTTCAGCAATAAATCCAAACACTTACATCCAAGATTTATCCACTTGATGTCCATGATTTATCCACTTGATGTCCATAATTTATCAATTCTCCATCATTTTTGCCGCTAGCTCGATGATAGCTGCCATTTTGGATATCACATGATGCTTTGCGTGAGGTTGTTGACCAATGACAGGCTGATCCGTCTTCCACGTTGGTGTGCGTCATTACGCATGAACCAAGCTCTGATATTGTGGAGAGAGAAACGCACGGCAACACAGTTCAGAGAAGGGTAAGAACTCAGGATGGAGGCTGGAACACCAAATCCATTCCATGCCCAACCCCTGTCACTGAATACAACAAGAATATGGGAGGTGTTGATCTTTCTGATCAACTCATCCAATACTACTCAGTTCACCATAAAACTATGAGATGGTACAGGACATTGTTTTTCCATTTTTTGGACATTGCTGTGACCAACAGTTACTTACTTCACAAGGAAGTTTGTGCAGAGAAGCAGCAACAGCCCATGACCCACAAGGCTTTTCTGGAGGAGCTGACAGCCCAACTCTGTGGTGTTACAGTTGCTGTTCCCCCACCCAGCAACAAAGTGACCATGTACCTGTGCCAACATCAGACCAAACTGAAACCAGCAAGAAGGCCTCCTATGGTAGAAGGCAATGTGTGAACTGCAAGCAGACAAGGCAGGTCAAACAGGCCACCCCCTGGAAATGCAAAGCCTGTGATGTGGCCCTCTGTGTGATTGCTGATAGGAACTGTTTTGAGGCTTGGCACCAGTGAATGAGGCAAAAAACGCCTGGACTTTTTTTGGAAAAATGTAAATAGTTTTGGTTCTGTAGAAGTTACAATGTTTATTCCTGTGCTCCAGGACTCCAAAGACATGAACAAACTGTTTTCCAGAGGAAATTTGCTTAGCTTTTATTTATTTGTGTGTGATTTCAATAAATATTTGAGTGATTCAATTTCCGTTTTATTTTTTCATTTGTCTTTATGGTCCCATAACTTATTTTACATTCAGGTGACATCAATGCAACACAAATATGCTGAAAGTCCAATTTGTCTTGAAAAAAAAGAGGTGTGTCAATTGTCTGTGCACAACAGGGTTGATGTTTTACAAGCTTTTTTAGTAAATAAAACCAGACGGAAAATGAATTGTAAAAATGCCCTTAGGTCTTAAAGGGTTAAGTCAATTTTTGTGTACTTGGAAGCTTTTGTTATTGAACAAATAAATATGTATGATTTCCTTGTTTGCATATGTCAATAAACTTATTTCTAATTATGATTTAAAAGATCAGGGGATTGTTGAAATAATTAAATTCTCACAAGCTGGTATGTACATATTCCAGAAATGAATGCAAATGGATAATTCCATTAAGTAAAGGTAAATTAATTTATGTGCGTGTGTGTGTGTATATATATATATATACACACACACACACACTGTATATGAACTTGTGTGTATACTACGTTTCTATATTTGATTCTTCTGGATTTATTCTGAAGAGGTACTGTCTAGTTACAATAAAAACACAAAGCTAGTCGTTTTTATTAACAACTTTAAAATTTGTTGATGTGCACTTCCGGTAGCTTCACCTGCTGGCAGTTTAGAATTCTATGACCAATCCAGTTGTATATATAGATCAGTGATTACCTTTTTTAAAGTAAAAGTGTCCACTAGCGACATCTGGATGAAAAGTTTCTCTGCCTTCTGTTTAAACCTGTTGATGCTCTTTGTTTATAATGTTGACAAATTATACATCTGCAAGTTGTAATGTTGTTAATAAAAACAACTAGCTGTTGTAGACAGTAGGCTACCTCTTAAGAATAAATCCAGAAGAACCAAATGTAAAAATGTAGTATAGTATACTGCCCTACAAAGCAAAAAGGCAGTAACTACGCAGAGTGCAGAACTGAGAAAAATGACTTTAAAGTTTCCTGTCATCCAGCCTAAGTAGTTGTAGGTAGATTATTGGACATGTGGCTGTTTTGTTACTTTATATTAGCTTATTCTTTGTACATATCAATCCTCATATTTAATTTGATATTTTACCCCTATTTTGCAGTTACTGTATTCTTGCTTTGTATTACTTACCAAAAACGTGGCACCATACCAAGGAAAAAGGTGGTAACTGCAGATTCTCCAAAAACTATTTTGCCACAACTTGGGCTCTGGGTGTGTTATACACTGTATTTGAAATAATTGGAACCATTTGTTTTCCTGAACATGGATATACCAAACCCAAACTAATTTGACCATTTTAGGTCAATATTTTCCACCCAGAAGCTGTTCTGATGCTGAAACGGCTGCTTAAAGTCTCACATTGCTAAGCTGTGTCAAGGCCCAAATTGGGAAAATTTATTTTGAATAGGACCACATGCTTTTCTAGTTATTGAATATTTTTCCACCACTGGTTGGATTATAACTTTGTGACATGAACAACAAAATGATGACATGGCATCGGCGATGATGTGAAGTTACAGAGGATAAAGTTACAGCTAGCAGCAGGGAGGATCAGGGGCAGGTAAGCAAAGCTATTTAAAACATCGCCTGTCAATTAGCATAATGCTATCTGAATGGACCTCTGAGAGGAAGTCCCGCCCCTGGCGGCTGACAGGTGTTTATATTGTGATAGCCTAGCCTCTAAATGTTTAATCTGTCACTGTTACCATTCTCCGGGTATTTTCTTTTCAATGCCATTTCGACCATCTTCTTTCCCCGGCTTTGTGCCATCTCAAACAAAATTTGTGTGAAGTTAGAAGTGTGAAATCGCAAATGTTAAAACCATCCCGTGAGGATGCCGCGAAGTCAGCTGTGTGTGTTCACCATGGAAACAGTAACTTCACTGCGCAGCAACACGGTTATTTTTTGTTAGGTAAAACATAACAAGAATACAGTAATGGATGTTACTGTACTCTTGCATTGTTTCACTAGGGCTTTTTGCAGTTACTGTACAAATGACTACCATTTTTCTCCAAAACGACACACATTTGAGATAAGATGTTTTGTCACATAACAAAGGATACCTTGAATGTCATGAAAATGATAATAACTCATTTTTGACCAAAAATGCAGTTACTGCCTTTTTGTTTTGTAGGGCAGTATAGGCCTACACACACACACACACACAAGTTCATATGCAGTACGTTTGCATATGAACTTGTGTGTGTGTGTGTGTGTGTATATATATATATTATATATCGTCACCTTCCTAAAATAATTGCCTAAGTCATTTTTTCACTTTTCTCAGAAAACACAAAAAACTGAACCAATAATTGAATATATGATATTTATTGATAAATAAATCGTTTCTAGATGTTTGATTACAATATGTAAGCCTATTCAAATCTTTCTTAATTAGATCATGTAATGTGGAAAAAATTAGACAAAAACTAGATGAAATATTGTTTAAAAATACAGAAAAGAGTTAACAGAAAGCCTAATGCTAGCTTGACTTAGCTATTTTTCTTGACTAAAATGCTGACTAAAAAGACTAAATAAAAAGACAAAAACACAAAATTTTTATGCAATATTTATAGTCTATATTATAGTAAACCTCATCACTTACCAGTAGGGGTAAAAAACTTGTAAAATTGTCTCATTGCCTTTTGACTTAGGCAAAATAAAACGGCCTAAGTCACACACTTGACATAGGCCATTATACTATAGGGGTAGAATTGCATGATCTGTTCAACTGAGGATGTGGGCGATTTTACCAAAGGTGGCCAGCATCATGAGGAGATGACTTATGCAAAAAAATCATTTTTGTCAAAAAATGACTTAGGCAATTATTTTAGGAAGGTGACGATATATATATATATACACATGAATTTACCTTTACTTAATGGAATTATATATCATACCTTCATGAATTCACCATCATCATCAATGTGACCCAGGATGTATGTATAGCATTTGTCACCAAACATTTTACATACTCCTCCTCCATCTTTAGCCAAGAGGTAATACAAACATTTAATAAGTCTTGGCTGTCCAACACTGTCTAGATATACTTCAGGGTCACATGAGGCATCACCTTCTATGTACCTTCGTTTCCTATATTACCATAAAACATAAACCATCATACATTATTTCTAGGAATTGGAATTACACTTGTGCCTCCTTGCTGTTGTGTTGATACTGAACGGGCATAGGCAAGCACGACCGCCTGCCATATGCAGAGTGTCAGAAGGAATGTCTTCATGTTGACTGTTCCGGGTCCCTCCTCAGGTCCTCCTAATTCGCAGATTCCCGGTTGGGCACTGGCGCTGCGTGTTCAGCTCCTCCAGTGCTTTCACCGTTCACCTTGAATAAGTAAGGCCCTCTTCTGGAGCAACCATCATGCGGCTTGCATGGATTCACTGTGGTTAAAGGTCAGTTAGCACCCCTGTTCTGGTCACCGCCAGTACAGTAGTTGGGCCCACTTTGTTTCACCTAACTTTGTTGGTTTCAGACACTTCACCAGAACCTGCTGATTTGGAACAAATGGATGAGTAGGGCTTTCTGCAGGCAGAGGGAGACAGAGAGATATCATCATTTATGCCATTTAATATTTTAATGAGGGAATCCACATATTCTGCAATCACCACCTCCTTGTCACCTATGGAGAGAAAGCCAGCGCGGCCTTTGACCCAAGGGGTCTGGAAAGGCTTACCATTAGTATTTCAAATGGAGAGATTAACAACAGAGGATGGTGACATTCTGAGCTCAGTCAGCCGAATCGCTGTATTATTTATTTTACCAAATTTTCATAATTTTACCTCACACACAGGAAAGCCTCTGTCTGTTTAAACGGCAGTTCCGGGTGTGGTAATGAGTCGTGATTCGTAGGCTATCTGTTGTTCTGTGCGCATATTAGACATGAGTCCAGGATACATTTTACTGCATTTTGCCTGTAACAATTTAATGTCAGTGTTTTTTACCAGTGTTGATTGTATCATGGAAAAAGTCTCTTCAGCTTGATTCAGCTCTGGGCTTACCATAACTTCCCTTGCAGCCCAATTTGCTACCTCATCAGCATACTTCGAGTCTGTGTATATATCTATTGATTTAACTTTAGCCAAATGGCATGCCCTGATCAGTGCAAACAACTCAGCAGCTTGTGCATATTTATATGGGTGAATAAGCTTCAATAATTATATTCGGGAGTTCCGTTACAGCATACCCAAACCAGTATATGGAATCATGTGGCTTGGAACAGGACCATCAACCATCAACGTACCAATGGTTCCCCTCCTCCAGGGCGGATGATGAAACATCCGGCCTGCATAAAGTACCTGTTTTTAGGCGATCGAAGCAATCATGTGTGTCATTAGAAAATTCACCTTGAGTCAGCAATTTGTGTAATTATAATGTCGGGCCATGTACAGTGGAAGTTGGTTTAATGGTCAGATAAGCAGTAGCCAATAAAATAACTTCATACCCCGATCAATGTTGTGCTGTCATGTGGTAATGTTGTGCATGATTGTTCCTACCTGGTGAGAGGTGTGCACAACTAATGGACGTGAGAGAACAATACGTTCTGCATGCTGTACCATCAACGCCGCAGCAGTCACTGCTCACAAACATGCAGGTAGGCCTTTGGCGACTGCCACTGAAATTTTGACAAGTACACCACTGGTCTATATGTTCCGCAATGGGACTGAGCAAGGATCGCTGCTGCTGTGCCTGCCGCCTCATGCACGTACATAAGAAAGGGTTCATCATGATTTGGTAGCAATGTCCATTTCAGCAGTCCACTTGATAGGTCTTCAGCCCTTGAGAGTGTTGCTTCTCTCAGGATGTTGTCATATAACGAGCAGTTTGGCACCCATGCTCGACAAAATTTCACTAAACCAAATAGGCTTTGCATTTGAGCCTTTGTTTTAGGGTATTGGAAGGTATTAATCATCTTCACTCTGTCTGTGGAGAGACGTACTGTTCCTTTCTGTATTTCATGACCCAGATTGATAGTTCAGTTCACCCATTGCATCTTTTCTTTTGATGTCTTGAAGCCAGCCTTCGCTAATACATTGCACACAGTAGTTGAAGTGGCTGTGCATGACTTGATGTCCAGGCCGGAAAGCAGAATTGCAATAGACAGGTGGCAGCTTGGTGTCCTTCAAAGTAGCGTGCACTACAGCAGAGAACACAGCAGGCGAGTCTCTAAATTCCTGGGGCATTCTGTTACTATTGGCCTCCATATGTGAATGCGAACAGCGGCTGCATATCAGCCATGACTGACACTGAAGAATGCAGAACACAAATTAATAATAGTAAAATGAGTGTGGTCTGCTTGAATTTAGTTAATAGTAGTGCATATATCCGGCACCACTGGTGACAATGGCATTAATTTTTTCAACTCTTGCGTTAATCGCCATGTATTATTAGCTTAGGATTAATTGGTGAATTATGTATTCAGAATAAAAACTTTAAAGCCTGCAAAACGTCTAGGATACGAATGTAACCTCCGTTCCCTGATGGAGGGAACGAGATGTTGTGTCGGAGAAGCGACACTAGGGGTCTCTCTTGAGCACCGAATATACCTCTGATCTATGAAAAAAGGCCAATGAAAAGTTGGCAGTCAGTATTTGCATACCCCACCCCCGGACATACGGGTACAAAGGCGAGGCAAATACTAGAGTTCATTCAGGATTTTTCTGAGGAGCCGGAAATGGTTCTGGCCACTACAGCGGTTCGGCTCAGCGACGTGGCCGGGAAGACACAACGTCTCGTTCCCTCCATCAGGGAACTTCAAACTGAATTGCGTAACCGAGTCCGGGCCAGCCAGCGAGTCGGGTTGGGAAGTGAGAGACACGCATCCAATCTCCGTGCTAGGGGCACCAAAGGGACGAGTATTTTTGACGTACCCGGCGGGGCTTCGCAGCGGGGCGGAGCAGGTAGTACGCCGTCGGGAGGCGAGGACGCATCCCGAGGCTCTGGTGCTGAGAAAAGACTCGAAGCACTTACCTTGCTCCGCTCACCCGGCAGGGGGCGGGTTAGTGACTGAGGAGGAGGTCTTGTAATTGCGTCCTCTTGACTCGTCAGAACCGGCAGGTTCGGAGGACAGTCGTGGGGCTGAAGGCGGGTCTGGGGCCGCGTCCAGCGTGCCAGGACTGTTGAGATCTGGTGGCAGAGTGCCGTGAGAATGGCATTTGCGGGCCAGATGACCCAGAGACAAAAGGAAATAGCTCTTATATTGAGAATTTGTGTATTGCTACCCCGGTTAAGGGGAGCGGCAAATTAAATAAATTCAAAAAAAGATTCTCCTCCCGGCCCTCCACCGGGGAACGGAGTGGTCTTACCATCTCTGGAGCTAACGTCTTGGGCTCATCCCGAGCTCGGACAGAAGCCAGCAAGCGTGCCGGGGAGGCGGGTGGTTCGCGGGGATTTACCCGGCGAACACAGCCCGTCATTGTCCCCAAATCGCCTTCATCGCGCGCGCCGCCTGCCCCAATTCCGTGGGAAAGAGGTGAGGCGCGGAGGGCGGCTGAAGTGGCTTTCTCTCATGACAAAAGAAAACCTGCGACCGCAATGCTGTCATGGCTATGTTCTCGCCCTGAAAACATAGACCATTCATAAAAACGGGAAGGAGATGGGGAGAAATCAACCGCATCCAGAAACTACACAGAGGCTGAAACACGTCTTTAAAAAGACGCGTCCTGAAAAGGACTTTCAACGCCGCTGTGTATAGCTCTTTTAGAGAAAATAACTCTTAGAACTCTCTTAGAGTCTGGGTTTCTGCACTGTCGAAGCGCCCAGGGGCTATTTGCACTGCCGTGCAAGAAGGAGAAATTGCCGCTGTAATGCGCCATCAATCCAACAGCATGCAGAGCGTCAGAGGAATACTGGAACTGGTGTGATTTCACACGAACAGCATGCACAACCATCGGCTCTGAATAAATTTTCTGAATGAACTCTAGTATTTGCCTCGCCTTTGTACCGTATGTCCGGGGGTGGGGTATGCAAATACTGACTGCCAACTTCTCATTGGCCTTTTTTCATAGATCAGAGGTATATTCGGTGCTCAAAAGAGACCCCTAGTGTCGCTTCTCCGACACAACGTCGAAGAGAGCGACTGATGGGGAACATATGTTTGAAAATGTCTACTGATATCTTACCTCAGTTTCTTAAACTTGTTTCTATTGAGGTAACGTTCGCCGCTGAACATAACGCTGCTGCAATAAAGAGTAACATAACACACTCCGACTTAGAATAAGCAGGGGGGGGGGAAATTAGAGTCCAAATAAATAAGTAATTACATATTTAGGAAGATTGCAATGTGATTCAGTATATGCAGACTTACAATTTTTTTTTAATGTGACTGTATAGGTAAAAATTACTCACCAAAACAGACGATTTCCCACTGAGACCCATAGGAATACAGAATGTTAGGGAATACCAAGATGGCGGCACAGTAGCTTCACTGTTGTGACGTCATGAGCAATCCAATTATATGAATAGATCAGTGGGATGAATACACAGGGGGAATGGAGGAAAATGACGTTTACTTGGTGGAGTGGCGCCAAGGCGTCAAAGAGCCGAAAGGGGGTTGGGTAGCCGGCCTATGAGGCCTCCATCATCAAGATAGCAGTTGCCTATTTTTATTATCCTATTTCCAATATAATACTCTTAGATTATCCTCTATTATTCTGTTTACCGCTTGTAGATTTATAAAAAGATGTCATTAAAATCCTTTTTTATTTTTTTTTTTAGTTAACATCAGGATCGTATGTAATTGTGACGTACTACAACTATTAGCCTTTTTTCTTAGCATTATTCTACCTCCTCAGAAAGGGAAATAACTGGCTGCAGAGATGAGAGAGGAACCAACTTGACATTCCTGATTGTTCTTGTACACTGCATCTGAACAAGGAATAGTCTGCTTTGTAAATGTTTATCTGATGTACAGTATTAAGTGACTTGTTTCTAAAATATGAATTTCTCTCTTACAGATGTCAAAGATTCCATCTCATGTTCCCATCTCACATGCTCCTAAAATTAGCTGCTTTTTATGTAATGTCTGTGCCACATGCTATTATGTCACATACGAAGCATAACAATTAAAATAATGATCATCGTTTTCTTGAGATCATTAGATAAACTTATTCTGTAACAACAATTGTCCAGTACTATTGCTAACATATATCCATTTACTGTATTAATTTTAGCCTTTCAAATGCATATTTCCTTGATTTAAGTTGTGCATTTTTAACTATTGTTTTTATTTTATGTTTTTAACATTCAAATATACTTGTACAAGTTAGGAACATTATTCATAGCATCTTAGTGATTTGAACATGACTGTGGTAGATAAAGAATAGTTCACCTAAATTAGATATTCTCATCATTTACTCACCCTTGTGTTGTTTCAAGTTTGTATGACTTTTGGATATATGGTGAGTACCGTAATTTCCGGACTATTGAGCGCACCTGAATATAAGCCGCACCCACTGATTTTTAAATAAAATATCATTTTAAACATAAATAAGCCGCACCTGTCTATAAGCCGCAGGTGCCTACCGGTACATTGAAACAAATGAACTTTACTCAGGCTTTAACGAAACACGGCTTATAACAAAAATAAATAGGCTTTAACGAAACACGGTGTGGCAGCGGGTGCGTGGTCAAGCGCCCGTCCGGGAGAGAAAAGTGGTAAGGGCGCTTACACCTTAGCTAAATTATGTCTAACACCGGTGTCTAATTTCAGTAAGGATGGGGACAGCGGCTTAAAAAGGCAGCAGCCACAGAGCTGAGAGAGTGACACACGTCAGTCTAGTGTTGGCGCATAGAAGAATTGAGAAACTTTATAAAATTGATTGTAAACATTGCTGTGGCCATTAAAAGCCTTACCTGGAACGTCAAGTGCCCTGCTGAAAACTGTCACACTGGTGCCCGTGTGACAGTTTTCCCAAGGACACGTGAAGCAGGGCACTTGAAATTAGACACCGGTGTTAGACATAATTTAGCGCAGGTGTAAGCGCCCTTACAGCTTTTCTCTCCCGGACGGGCGCTTGACCACGCCCCCGCTGCCACACACGGCTTGTAATAAAACATTTGCAGTAAATAGTAGCCTACCAAGAAAGTAATTGGTCACTATCTTCCTCGTCCTGGGCACTGAAACCACTGAAGTCATCTCCTTCGGTGTCGGAGTTGAATAGCCTCAGATTTTGTATTTTTGCACTGAGTCAATTCATCAAGCTGCTGTTTCCAACGTCTTATCATCGACTCATTAAGCCCAAGCTCCCGTGCAACAGCCAGATCAATCGCCTTCAACTTGAAAGCAGCATCATATGCGTTTCTCCATGTCTTTGCCATGGTGAGGGTGACAAAATTACTACCGTAATCAGAATGATGGGAAGTTTGAGCGCGCTCGATTTAATCTAAACAGTAGGCTAAACAAAAAAAGTTGTTTTGACCTTAACCCGTTCGGCAATTTCATTGGTCTAATGAAAGCTTCACGCTGCCGAAAAACTGAGCACGTCACAGAATATTTTTATTTGTATTTTTTTTTTATAACATTTGAAAGCGGGAAAAATCCATATATTAGCCGCGTCATTGTATAAGCCGCGAGGTTCAATGCGTGGGAAAAAAGTTGCGGCTTATAGTCCGGAAATTACGGTATATGCATATACAGTGCATCTGGAAAGTATTCACAGTGCTTCGCTTTTTCCACATTTTGTTACGTTACAGCCTTATTCCAAAATGGATGAAATTAATAATTTTCCTCAATTATACAAACAATACGCCATAATGACAACGTGAAAGAAGTCTGTTTGAAATCTTTGCAAATTTACTAAATATAAAAAACGACAAAATCACATGTACATAAGTATTCACAGTCTTTGCTCAATACTTTGTTGAAGCAGCCTCAAGTCTTTTTGAGTATGATGCTACAAGCTTGGCACACCTATTTTGGGGCAGTTTCTTCCATTCTTCTTTGCAGGACCCCTCAAGCTCCATCAGGTTTGATGGGGAGCGTCGGTGAACAGCCATTTTCAGATCTCTCCAGAGATGTTCAATCGGGTTCAAATCTGGGCTCTGGCTGGGCCACTCAAGGACATTCAAAGAGTTGTCCCGTAGCCACTCCTTTGTTATCTTGGCTATGTGCCTAGCGTCGTTGTCCTGACAAGCAGTAATGTTTAGATAGTTGTGATATTCTGATACTTCTACAAAGATTTTATGATGCTCAGTGTTATGTGTATTGTTTTTAATCTATCAATCTGCCAAAGGCTCCATCCAAGGTCTGGTTCTGTCAAAGTATGTATGTTGTTTTCAACTTGCAAAAATACATGGTGCAGTTACATTAGTGTCATTGCTTTGTTAATTCTTAATAAAGTGTGTAAATTGTAGGTAAGCTCTTCCTTTCCATTATAATTTACCAGCAACAGTCTGCCTGTAATAACATTGTTGACTTTTTTTTTTACATTTTATTTGTACTTTTATTAGTGTTCCAGTGATGCCAATTATGTAAGTACTTTTTGCTGAGGATTTAGGTCTGTACATACCGATTTGTTATGCATTTCTGTGATGGGTGAAATGGCTGAATAAAAACTTAAATGAGTTTTAATTAATTTAGTTGAAAATAATGTATATTGTAAATCTCTTTTTATGTGATCACAACCACAGGTGGAGTTAGCACATGACACAGGCATAACAATTCTAAAGCATCAATGGACTTCTGCCCTGCAGACCCAAACAGCCACTTCAATGGTACATGTTCTTTTAATGGCCTCCTTCCCACTGGAGATTCTGATCCACAGCAATTTGAAAGGTAAACAGATTCGAAGGCCAGGTCATATTCTTAGATATTAATCTGAGTAGTTTAAAAAAGGCTAATTCTACCTCTCCTTCATTATTTTCTTTACTGTCCAAAACATACCCATAAAAATATCTTTCAAATCCAGCATACCTATAGTTCATGTATCGTGTATTGTCTTTTGTAGGAGGAATGAGTTAAACTGACTGTGGTTCAGAGAGAAGGAATGCCCTTGACAAGGACACCATGGCAGCGATTTATGGTAAGTTAAGAGTTGCTGTATGTCCGAAATCGCATACTGTTTGAGTAGGTACTACATTTGTATTTGAATTTACTTCACAACCATTAAAAAAGTATGTTCTATATGAATGAATTTTTTTTAAATTTATTTTTATTTTTTCAAATACTATGAATTCGGAAATACTACCATGTTGGTATACTGTTTTTCGAATACTGTATAGTTAGAGAAGTATTTGATTTTGGATACAGAGTTTGTGAAAGGAAAATTTACTAGAAAATTCAGTTAAAGGGTTAGTTCAACCAAAAAATGAAAACAATTTCATAATTTACTCACTCTCATGTTGTTCCAAACCTATAAGACTTTAGTTCATCTTCGAAAACACAAATGAAGATTTTTTTTTAATAATTTTTTTATGAATTATTTTTTGAAGAGTTAAATTGGTAGTTAAATTGGCATGGACTGTCAATGGAGGGACAAAAATCTCTCAAATTTAATTAAAATATCTTAATTTGTGTTTCGAAGATGAACGAAAGTTTTATGGGTTTGGAACAACATGAGGACGAGTAATTAATGACAGAATTTTCATTTCTGGGTGAACCATCCAGATTTTTTGTCTCTTACAATGGCAGTGAAGAAGTTGTTTACCAATGTGTCCAGAGGAGCTTTGGGTTTTGCAGTGAATTATAATGTGGGGTAACAGATGGCTTGAAAAAAATGTGAATAATAATAATTTTTAGAAATGTAAAGGATGTTCCTTGCTAGATTTTTATTCAAATATAAAGATTTTCTTAAAATGTTACGTGTGTGTATTTTCTTGTATTGAAATATATGGAGGGCAAAATATATTTTTAAATGCTTTTAAAATATATTTTCTTGTATTGAAATATATGGAGGGCAAAATATATATTTTTAAATGCTTTTAAAATATATTTTCAAAAATGTATTTATGTAAATGAGTAGAGGACGTTGTTCTGACCAAAACTATAAGAGAGATACCCCAACCAGAAACCATGGGTTAACGGCGATGTTCGCGCGGCACTCACTGCGCAGACCTCCACTTTTAATTCTTCTAACACGGAGGAGCGTAAACGAGCCAGTTATGCCCTCCGTAAAACTATCAGTACAGCCAAACGCCAGTACAGGCACAAACTTGAAGGTCAGTTCAACACCACTGACTCCAGAAGTATGTGGCAGGGAATTAACACAATCACGGACTACAAACGGAGTAAAGTCTCCGCCATGAACACCGCTGCATCTCTCCCGGACGAACTTAATACATTTTATGCTCGTTTCGAGGACAACACAACCGCCCTCACAGAGAGAGTATTCGTGGCTTACGCTACAGAGGTTGATTCACTCTCCGTCTCTGTTGCGGATGTAACCCGATCCTCAGACGTCATCAGAGCGTGCGCGAATCAACTGGCTGGTGTTTTTACGGACATTTTCAATCTGTCCCTCTCCCTGTCTGTAGTCCCCACATGCTTTAAAACATCAACCATTGTGCCTGTTCCGAAGCAAGCTATAATCACTTGCTTAAATGACTGGCGTCCTGTTACTCTGACCCTCATCATCAGCAAATGCTTCGAGAGGTTAATCAGAGATAACTCTGATTCAGAGATCTGCTCTGTTCTGCCCCCCTCTTTGGACCCATTGCAGTTTGCCTACCGCAACAACCGCTCCACCGATGATGCCATTGCATCTACAATACACACTGCTCTCTCCCATCTGGAAAAAAGGAACACATATGTGAGAATGCTGTTTGTAGACTACAGCTCAGCATTCAACACCATAGTGCCCTCCAAGCTTGATGAGAAACTCCGGGCTCTGGGCTTAAACAGCTCGCTGTGCAGCTGGATCCTGGATTTCCTGTCAGGCAGACATCAGGTGGTTAGAATGGGCAGCAACACCTCCTCATCACTGACCCTCAACACTGGAGCCCCGCAGGGCTGTGTTCTCAGCCCACTCCTGTATTCACTATACACACATGACTGTGTGGCAACACATAGCTCCAATCCCATCATTAAGTTTGCTGATGATATGACGGTGGTAGGTCTGATCACTGACAATGATGAAAGAGCCTACAGAGAGGAGGTGCACACTCTGACACGCTGGTGTCAAGAGCACAACCTCTCCCTCAACGTCAGTAAAACCAAGGAGCTTGTTGTGGACTTCAGGAAGAAAGACGGAGAACACAGCCCCATCACCATCAATGGAGCACCGGTGGAGAGAGTCAGCAGCTTCAAGTTCCTCGGTGTCCACATTACTGAGGAACTCGCATGGTCCGTCCACACTGAGGCCGTTGTGAAGAAGGCTCACCAGCGCCTCTTCTTCCTGAGACGGCTGAGGAAGTTTGGAATGAACCACCACATCCTCACACGGTTCTACACCAGCACTGTAGAGAGCATCCTGACTGGCTGCATCACCGCCTGGTACGGCAATAGCACCGCAAGCACAACTGCAAAGCCCTGCAAAGGGTGGTGCGAACTGCCAGAAACATCATCGGAGGTGAGCTTCCCTCCCTCCAGGACATATATACCAGGCGGTGTGTGAAAAAAGCTCGGAGGATCATCAGAGACTCCAGCCACCCTAGTCATGGTCTGTTCTCACTGCTACCATCAGGCAGGCGGTATCGCAGCATCAGGACCCGCACCAGCCGACTACATGATAGCTTTTTCCCCCAAGAAATCAGACTGTTGAACACTTGATCTATCAGGATCAATAATTAGCACTGCACTTTATTAATCTATAATCTCACACTGGACTGTCAACATATTCTCCTCAATATACTACTTCATATATATATATATATATATAATTTCATATACTCCTTACTTATTGTATTGTATATTGTGTATTCTATATTGTGTGTATTGTATATAATTATCGTGTTGTGTATGTGTACATTTGATATGTAAATTGTGTTGTGTAAGTATGTTGTTTATTGTAATTGGTATATGTCTCGTCACTGTCATGACTGCTATGTTGCTCGGAACTGCACACAAGAATTTCACCTACTGTTGCACTTGTGTACATGGTAGTGTGACAATAAAGTGATTTGATTTGATTTGAAATGTATTTTGACAAATATTTTAGCAAATATATTATTTGACCATTTTTTGTATATTTTGAAAAAGCCTCTACAATAGTTTTGGGCAAATGAGTACAGAAATTAGATTGGTACTGCAAGTCCGCCCATAGAATATTAATTAAGATTAAAATGACCAACTGGTTACCAACACACAACGTCTAGATTACGTATGTAACCTCCGTTCCCCGATGGAGGGAATGAGACATTGTGTCGGAGAAGCGACACTAGGAGTCTCTCTTGAGCGCCGAAATATGCCGTTCAACGTGGAGAGAGCGACAGAAGGGGAACTATTGATTCACGACGTTGCCATAACGTTGCGACGACAAACAGGCATCGTCACAAAGTTATGTTGTGGTGACGAATCCAGGAATTTCACTTTTCCGGTTGTCACGACGAAAGATTCGTAATGTGATTATGTTACTGTTACGTAATAGTCACGTAATTTGGCTAGCTGGGATGTCTCTTGTTTTGGTTTTTGGTATGAACAATTCTCTGATTTCATCGAAGTTCATTCCTATCATGAAGAGTGAATCTGGCAGTGAAACTCCTAGTGGGATCCTCCGCACTTCATCCACAGGACTGGCCCTTTTAACAGTCTTCAACAACAAAGATCCTCACCTCACGTGAGATTTTTGTGAATTATCGTTCTGCGACTAGTGACACACCTGCAGTTGTGTCACAGACGGATCCAGACCATCCCAGAGATACAAGGAGTTTAACTGGAATTGTTCGTTCTAAGACTAGTGACGCACCCGCAGCTGTGTCACAGACAGATCCAGACCATCCCAGAGATACAAGGAGTTAGGGATGGGCATCGTTAAGAAATTATCGATATCGATGCCATTGTCGAGTCTGCTTATCGATGCGATTCCTTATCGATTCCAATATCGATTCCTGTACCATTTGCTGTACACTTACAGGGTGGCTTTGAGAGTTGTTGGCTTTGAATGTCTAATTTAAAGTGGTTTTAGAGAATGAAAACCAAGTGTGCAATATCAATACAGAAGTTGAATGCATTGAAATTTCTAAAAAAAAAAAGTAAACATTTCTAAAACAAAGCTTTGTATTGTAATCACACTTAGTCGACTCGTGTGTGCTAAACTATAAAAGAGTAAACAACGCATCATGGTTTACATTTTAACTTTTATTGTGTGTTCACAAAAACTTCATCAATTAATCATTTTAATTTTTTTTTTTTATTATTTTTTTTTACCTTTATTTAATCAGGAGCAGTGGCGGATACAGACTGTCATTAATAGGTGGGCCTGGTGAATATATGGAGGGGCCTCGGGTTTTTAAGCTTATTCACGCCTGATAAATATGTCAGCTATAGCAGATCGGAAGTGAATTTAAATACGCCTATTCCTTGTACTCATGTCAGTCAGCCCTCCCGCCTGCTTTAAACCATAAGGTCATCTATCTGTCATTACACGCAACTCGCATGGCGCATGTAGACTATCACAAAGGTAAGTCAGTGCGCGCACGGAGAGCGTGCTGTGGCTGACTCGTGCAGAAAAAAATTCACAGGAGAACGAGCTGACTCAGTATTTAAAAGGAATCATGACAGAAAAAACAGGTATGCTATGGAAATATACTCAGCTTTATTTCGAGAAACAGAGCCAGAAGTGCATTCACCAAACGTAACAAATGCCAAAGCAGGAGACGACAGTGAACATTACAACACAAAAAGTGGGCCGCCCCCGCAGAATAACACCGATAACAGCATGGCAGATGATGCCCCACATAAAATAATAAACAGCAACAGATCTAACATTGCATAAAACTCGTTAAAAGAGTTGCTACACCCAAACTAAACGTGAATAGGCTTTGTTTTAATAGCCTAGTATCAGAATCAGATCATCCTTTCAGAAAAAGCAGTAATGCCACGGCGGGCCAGCATAAAAAAAACACAGTGCTGTACAGCAGCCTACCTGAGCTCTAAACCAGGCGGAGTCTCCTGGGCTTTGAGTTGAAAACGTTGATTATGTCATCATAATCCGAACTGTCAATAAGTTCTCTTTCAAACGACAGAAGTGCCAAGTTGTTCAGGCGTCCTGTCAGCATTGATGATCTCAGGCGCGTTTGGATCCTGTTTGTTGCGGAGAAAAGTCTCTCTACGCTGCAGGATGTTAAAGGCAGTGTTATGATGGCAATCAACAAACGATTGATGTTGGGGAAAATGTCGGCAGGGCAGCTATCCAGTACTTCCATTAATGTGGGGAAGTTCTCCTTATCCATTTTCCATCTGATGAGCACCTCAACAAAGTCACCCTTCGAATCCTCTCGGAAAGTTGCATATGTAGCTTTAAGTGTTTCAATAAGTGAAATACAGTCCATCACACATAGCGTTGAGCTCTGCAGCCCCTTGGTGGCAAAATCGCTGTTTTCAAACAATTTGCAAAACGTTAAAAGCATGAAAACAAACTTTTTCGTTTGCACCTGCTGCAACAGCTGGTCTGCTTCGATTTTACTTTGTCCACTAGTTTCGGAAAATCCAGCCAGAGTCTCCAGTAGTACATCGAGCAACTGCAAAATCTTATGCACTGACCCTGATTTTGAGCTCCATCTGGTATCACACGAACGCTCCAGCTCCATAACCTGGCGGTTGGGATGCATCTCCTTTTGTACCTCCACCAAACGAGAGTGGCGATGGGCTCCGGTAAAGTAGCTGTGTATTTGATTCACAGTGTCAAAAGTACTTACATGTCCGGACACTTTAGCGGCGGTGCAAAGCACCAAGTTTAGCCAATGAGAGTTGCAATGCACATAGATGGCTTTAGGAAATGTTTCTTTCAAAATAAACTGTACCCCTCCCTTGTGCCCCGACATGACCGATGCTCCATCGAAACAGAACCCAACGAAGAGAGCAGGATCCAGTTCGAGTGGTTGAAGGACCTCCAGGAGTTTCTTTGATATCCCTTGCGCTGACAGATCTGCGGCCTCAACAAAGCCCACCGCCCGCTCTTTGATGATCCCTCCATGTATGAATCGCACACACACTGCAACCAGCTCACGTTTAGCTAAATCCTTATACTCATCCGCAAGTATGGCAAAATATTGCCCATGAAGTTCAGTCTTTATTTTACGGAGTAGGATCGATGCTGCAGCTTCAAGCAACTCATCCTGGATGTGGTGGCTCATGAAGGTGGCATTTCTGGGCAGCTTGTTCAGTCTATTTTCAATTTCTGGAGCATATTTTGACATGAACTTGAAGAGCTCTAAGAAGTTACCTTTATTAAGTGCATACTCGGTTTCTCTGTGGCCTCGGAGTGGGATTTCCAGCTTGGCACACAACATGGCAATGTCCAACAGAACTTTAACATGCTCCCTGTTTCACTCCACAAATGTCGGGGCGTCACTGTGCAGCTGGTTCAAAACTGTCCCGCGGCTTTGCGGTGCATGACTGACCATGTACGATTTTTTCTTAGTTAGCGCCATAGCATGGGGCTTGCTTGCTTCATGTTTGTCGCAGGCTTCTCCGAGACGTTTCCGGTTCTTGTAGCCATCTTTAATAAAAGTAAACTCTGTGTGCATCTCCGGAAAATGTTTACAAGCCTTGCAAAACACTGCATCCCGTTCTTTGCTGTATTCAATCCATTTGAATTTCTCATACCAGTTGCTGTTGAATGAGCGTGGTTTTCCACTTATAACAGTAGCTGGAAATGTTGACAGCTTTGGCTGAGTGGCAGGTTCCTCCAATGCCGATAGATCCGATGGCATCGCGGTTGTCTCTTTGGACACTGGTGGCGGTCTGTGTCGGTGGAGTGCAGCGTCAACCTTCATGTTAACATTAACGCTAGCATGACTTGATAAAAATGCGGCAGTTTCACCGGCATTCCCAGAGCCATTAAGTGTCTCACGACCATCCTCCTCCTCAGGTATGACATGGTCCAAAAGTATGTCATCATCTAGACGTGGTTTTTTTAAAAACAGTGTCAATGATAGCTGTTTAGCCATAGCTTAGGTAGGTTCCCGCTACTTTCTAAAGGTGCACGTAACTGCCAACTGTCGGTGCTAACGTTGCGTGATAGCGTAACTGGACTGACACATGATATGCCGACATATCAACTTTTGTAGCTATTTTTCACAGCAACTGTACATATTTTAAAATTTAAACGTCCTCAAGAAACTATTATAATTAAATAAATAATGAATTAATTAATTATTATTAAAAATTAAAAAAAAAATTGAATCTGAATTCTAAAATTTTAAATCTGATTGGGTGGGCCACCTGTCAATCTGGGTGGGCATGTGCCCACCCAGGCCCACCCAGAAGTCCGCGCCTGATCAGGAGAAGGCTTGTTTAACATTGCATACGGAGAAAACCGGCGTGTTTTGTTCAGCATGCCTCTTTTGGGTGAAAAAGGACTGCTGCTCTAGTTCTATCATTTTCGGGACAATTTGGACGAATTCGGAAGTCGGAACATTGGCTCTCGGCTCTCGGGGTCGGGGCTGTCCGATTTTTTTCAGGACGTACTGGTCACCCGTACAGACTACTTGATAACAATATTGTAAGCATTTCTCCCACCTACCGAAATTCGACCTGCTCTACTGTCATGAAAGGGTGCAAACCTTTCACAACGAACCTCACAACCTTGTGATGACATTCGTTCACCCTTTCCTCTGTCATCTTGGCTCCCTGAGCAGCTAGCGTGAAAGGGGTCTCTC
This sequence comes from Xyrauchen texanus, assembly GCF_025860055.1. Lineage (NCBI taxonomy): Eukaryota > Metazoa > Chordata > Actinopteri > Cypriniformes > Catostomidae > Xyrauchen > Xyrauchen texanus. The sequence continues at coordinate 22,225,451 of NC_068290.1, forward strand.
TCTCGCTACTCTCACCAGGCTGTCTGTCACTGTCACCATCTACAATGAATTAAACGAGCGAATATTTGCACATAATTTGACTATTTAGTTAGAAAAGATCATTGGTTACTTATCTAGAATTAATGTTTTGATATAACTTATAAGCCTACCTACCACTGTTTGTGGAGCGCAGGCTGTCAAATATAGTGCACTGCTGGTATTTAATGCCATGTATGTTATTTAAGTGTTTGAGCATATTTGTTGTGCTCCCCCCTTACAAGCGAGAACCACTTTGCAAAGATTACACTCTGAATGTTGCTGATCCGTCTTTTTTTGTAAAATTAAGCCACACTCTCGATTGTTTACGTCTCGTAGCCATCGCGCTTTTGGGGGATTTAAAAATCCAGTCGCATACTGTAACGTCATGCCGCGACGCGGGAATGGATCCAGTCGCATACTGTGACCGACGTCATGCCGCGACGCGGGAATGGATGGAACGGAACATTAGGAATCGTTAGTGGAATCGTTAACGTGTGGACGTGTACGATTCTGATGGATCGGAAAGTTTGGAACCGGTTCCAAACCGGAACCTGGAACCGATTCCCAAGCCTACAAGGAGTTTAACTGGAATTGTTCGTTCTACGACTAGTGACGCACCCGCAGCTGTGTCACAGACGGATCCTTACAATCGTACAAGGAGAATCGTTTTATAACAATATTTAATTTAATATCTCACATACAGGCAGATAAATTATAAAAATATCTTACCTGTCCGGAGATACCCCACTTCTGACACCAAAACTGTTACTAAAATACGATTCGACTGCTTTATTCTGCCTTCTCGCAGTCACTCTTCGATCAGGAGATGAATTCACCGGTGGGAAGAAATACATTACATTTATGCATTTGGCAGACGCTTTTATCCAAAGTGACTTACAGTGCACTTATTACAGGGACAATCCCCCGGAGCAACCTGGAGTTAAGTGTCTTGCTTAAGGACACAATGGTGGTGGTTGTGGGATTCGAACCAGTGTCCTTCTGATTACCAGATTACCAGTTACGTCACACAGAATGTCACAAGCAGTTCTTCAATTTATTAAAAGCAAGCAAGGGGTTCATATGGTTCTTGTCACACAAGGCTGGTTACAACCCTCAGCTCGAACTTTCTCAATCCTCCGTATATGGGGTTGTTTCCTCTCACTTACAGAAGTGCATTCTTAACAAGTAGGCCTACATTTTGCTCAAGACAGTACCGAAAACATAAAAAGCAGATAAGCAAGCATCAAGGTCACATTGTTCCATCTCTGAGGCCTATTTCTCACATTTACTTTAATGAAATGTTAGATTTGAATTAAAGTTTTGAATGAAAGATCAAAAGCAGTAACAATTAAGACATGTCTACAGCTTTCTTTGCTCATATTTACCAAGTGTGCCAATATGTAACCCAGTGTTAAATAGGGTTAATAAATAATAGCACCATGTTAGAGTGATTTGTTAACATAAGTGTAATATATGAGGGTTGTTGTTGAAAATATCTCTTGACTAATATCTGTGATATAAATTGTGATTTGAGGGTGTACTTTGTTAAACACAGTTATAAGATATTTACGGTAAAAGAACCGAGAGCTCATGGGAAGGCTGGGGAAACCCCAAAAATGTATTTGTGTGAAATGCAGGTGCGAACATGTGGGAACTATCAGTTTGTATCCATCATGATGTGATAGGCTAATTCCTTGTTCACGTACGCCTTCTTTGATGCATGGTAAATGTTTAACAGTGCCCAGACGACATGTCAATCAAGGGTGTGAAATGTGTAGGCTATATATAGAGAGAGATGAGAAGAGATGTGAAATAGAAAATGAATGGAGAGGAAAGGTTGTGATCAGTGATGAGTATGTAAATCGCTGTATTGTTTAAAAAAACAATTTATGTTATATTGAGAAGAGATAACACGGAAGAGCTTTTGTTTTATTGAGTGAATTGACGCTAAAAATCCGGAATATTTCGGGTGTGATTTGTTAACTGACGGAAATCATAAAGATGGTTTGCATATGAACACGTAAAGACTCTGTATACTAAGCACACCTGTGTTTTAGTCATCGAGGGATTTGTAGGGAAGAATCCAGATAGCTCTTTGAGTCACCGGACGCACTCAAAGGTCCTCTGGCTACGAGGGAGTCAGACGGTAAGAAGAGGCCGAAATACTGAATCATATTGGTGTGTGATTCATCGCAGTTTGCTGGACACCAGGACTGTGAGCCTGTGTGAAAGCTGAAATCTAGTGAGTGCTTGATTATCGGACATTGAGGAGATTCAGGTACTCAATATGTGGTTCTGTTGGCTCTAAACGAGTGAAGAGGCCAATTTATAATTTCAAAGGCCACTCCGAACACAAGCTACGACACAGGCCTGCAACGTGTGTGTGTGTGTGTGTTTGTGTGAGTGTGGGCCCACTGTATGTACATTTGATCGATGTTTATTGTATAGTTACAAGGATTTAAAAGTTTAATATTAACACCGAAAGAGGTTATTTTTGTTAAGTGTATGTTCCTGTGAGTGTATGGAATGCCTACAGGGTGATGTCATTTAAAAGAGTGTTTCTCCTCCTAAAAGTTATATTTTCTCTAAAAGAGTCTTGAGTTTCCACTCACAAAAAGAGCAATACACAGCGGCGTTGAACGTCCTTTTCAGGACGTGTCTTTTTCAAGATGCCTTTCCGCCCCTGTGTTGTTCCTGGATGCGGGTGATTGCTCTCCAAGAACGACGGCCACAGACGCTGCCTCGTGTGCCTGGGTAGCGATCACACTGAGGCGGCGTTCGTGGATGGTTCATGTTCTCCCTGCGAGAACATGTCCATGGCAACGTTGCGGTCGCGGCTCTCCTTCCTAAAGGTGAATGCCACTTCAGCCGCCCCCCGTGTCGCTCCTTCCCACGGAATTGAGGACGACCCGGCTGGCGATGAAGGCGATATGGGGATAATAACAGGCTCAGTTTTGCCGGGTAAATCCCCACGAACCACCCGCCCCCCAACACGCTCGTGTGCTTCCGTCCAGGTTCGGGATTAGTGCGACTTGCCACACGGCCAGCCGGCATTCTCCCTCGAGCCCCCGGGCTTGGATGATGACATCACTGCTGCATCGGAGAGCGTCCAGGCATCTGACGTGGAAGACTCGACTGGGCTGCCGCCTTCGGGCCAGCCCGCCCAGTCTGAGGCGGATACTCAGATGGCCAACATGCTTTCCCGGGCTGCCGTGAGCATGGGCTTGGACTGGAACCCTCCCTCCTCCCCACAGCCTTCGCAGCTTGATGACTGGTACCTCGGTGCCCGGTGCCGCTCAAAGCCATGCCATGCCCCCCCCCCACCCCCGGTACCATTCATCCAGGAAGTGCATGACGAGCTGACGCGGTCATGGAGGCCACCTTTCACTGGCCGTAACTGACCTGCTTGCTCGTCCACTCTCACTACCCTGGAAGGCGCGGCAGCCCACGGATACACGGAAGTCCCCCAGGTGGATAGGGCGATAGGGATCCATCTGTGCCCAGAGAACGCCGCCACCTGGTGGGACTGTCCGGTACTCCCCTCCAAAGCCTGTAGGTTGAAGTCAACTCTGACCTCCAAAGCCTACATCGCCACCGGACAGGCCACCTCCGCTCTGCATGCCATGGCTCTCCTGCAGGTCCATCAAGCCAAGGCACTTAAAGATCTGCACCTGGGTAGTCCTGATCGCCGTTTCCCACGTCCGGCTTCACAACCCTCATGGTGTATTTGCCGCACATTTCCTCCCCCTGGACTGGGCAGGGTAGGGTGTGGCCTCCGCAGGGTCTTCCCCTCCTGAAAGAATAGGACATTTGCGGACCAGACAGTTACCTTACCTCCGGTCTCGCCTCAGCACCCGGCGCTGACGAGTTCTGGAGACGCCTCCTTAGGCCTCTTCCTCAGTCTCTAAGTCGCCCCCTGCCGGGTGCACGGAGCAGGGCAAGTGCTTTGAGTCTTCTCTCAGCACCCTAGCCTCAGGACACCTGTTGCACCTGACAGGCTCTCCTGCTCACTCCGGGGAAAGACCGCCTTCCCTGACTTATGTTGGGCCCCAGCCACTTTACGTCCTATGTGAGAGACATAGTGAGAGAGAAGGCCGTGGCTGCTGGGCTTGCTCCCATGCTAGCATGTAACACCTTTTTCCCCCTCAGAGGGGCGGGAAAACCTAAGGTGGTATGCGAAACTCTTTGAGGGGGTGTTGGGGAGGGCTACGTGCACTCTGTGCAGGTGCCTCTAACACGCAATAGCCTGCTTGCACCTGTCCGACAGTCACATAACACGGTCAATGCATGGCGTTTTTATATGGACCCCTTGTGACACTTCCTTCGACAAAACGTCGAGAGAGTGACAGAAGGGGAACGTCATGGTTACTGTTGTAACCTCCGCTCCCCGAGGGAGGGAACGAGACGTTGTGTCCCTCCTGCCACAGCACTAGACCTAGCACTGTAAATGGCCATGCATCATTTTTGGCTCCTCAGTGCAAAATCCTGACTGGCATTCGCTGACCCGCTTCAATTTATACCCGTATGTGCGGGGCATGCAAATTCTGTCTGCCAACTTGACATTGGCCTTTTCTCAGGTTCAGAGGTACGATTCGGCATCCGAGAAGACCCCTTGTGTCACTTCCTTCGACACAACGTCTCGTTCCCTCCCTCAGGGAATGGAGGTTACAACATTAACCATGACGTTTTTTTTATAAAGGGTAAGATAAATGTAAATATATATGTATTTATATATTTAGACTGTTTATTTTATTCTTATGATCTTTTTAATGTAAATAAATATAATTGTTTATTATATGTTTGAGTCCATGTGCATATGTCTGGGGAGTTAATAATTCTGAAATCGGGGTTATTATAAGGTGATAGTCGAGAGGCTAAAACTAAAAGAACCTGGTGCTCCTTCTGTCAAATAGGTTAGGTGCACGGACTTACCTAACGGGAAGGAAGCGTTACACACACACACATATATATATGTATATATTAGTGTTGTCACGGTACCAAAATTTCAGTAGTCGGTACCAATACCAGTGAAATTTCACGGTACTCGATACCATTTTTGGTACCAAAGCAAAACACAAAAACAGGTTACTAAACAACACTCTTTTAATAACAAAGTCTACAAAACATTAGCAGCAGAACTAAGAACAAAAATATGCCATTGAGCAACACTTTAATTTTAATATATTATTTTTGAATTATAACAAAACTGAACAATGTATGCTTAAAGTATTTTTAAACACTTATATAAGATTTGCTTCAACTTTTGCAACTTTTAATTTAAGTTTTTTCCAAGGACTAAAAAAAAGCCTAAATAAACAAGCATACAATAGAATTAATAAAAAACAATTTCCAAACTAATGTGCAAAGTGCTCTCTTATTAATAAAGCTGAATATTGCCAATTTTCTTCATGATAAGAAATGCACAGTGACATATGATTAAATAAGTCGTGAGCAATCGCGTTCTAATTTAGCTGCATTTAGCGTGCGCGCTGGAGGGATGATGTCCCCGAGGCAGAGTCTCTATGGCAAGCCGTTTTAACTTTTATTAATTTCCAGGATATGAATCCTCAATATCAACAATTCAGTTTTCACTAGTTAAAATGATAGTTATCGATATCAGAAATTACATTTCCACTAGTAACAATGCTAATTCTTGATATCAACAATTACATTTTTACTAGTTAAAATGCTCATTCTAGATATCAAGAATTGTATTTCAACTAGTAAAAACTATAATTCTTGATATCTGTAATTGTATTTTCACTAGTGAAATGTCACCAAAGACTGCCATTCAAAATCAATTGTTGATATCAAGAATTGATTTCTTACTTGTTGAAATTCCAATTTCACATATCAGAAATATAATTCGTACTAGTAAAAACCTTTATTTTTGATATCAAGAATTCAATTGTCACTAGTTGACATGTCTATTCTTGATATCAACAATTGAATTGCTACTAGTAACAATGTTCATTTTTGATATCAATAATTCCATTTTCACTAGTGACAATGTTCATTTCTGATATCATGAATGTGATTGTTACTAGTAAGAAAGCCATTTTAGATATCTGAATTATGTTGATATCATAAATACATTTTCAGATATCAAAAATTAAAATTTTTACTAGTAGCAATTCAATTGTTGATATCTAGAATAGACATTTTTACTAGTAACCACGTAATTCTTGATATCAAGAATAGACATTTTATCTAGTGAAAATTGAATTGTTGTTATCAAGAATTCATATCCTGGAAATGAATAAGTTAAAACGGCTTGCCATAGAGTCACTCTCTCTACCGGGTGCAGTTTCAAGCTCTCCCCATTAGATCGGGACATTCGCGCAACTCATTGAAGAGGCACCGACCACACAGAGAAATGCCAGTTTCTGAGTTTATAGTTATTAACATGACCTGATTATGTATTATTTGAACTTTAATAAAGCAATTTTACTGCATTTAAGAGGTTACGCCGGGATGTTTCCTATAAAGAGCTCTTCCTCCGCTTATTCCACACGGTACATGCTTCTGAATGTACTTCTTTTTTTAATCATTCTCTAATACTTAGGGATCTACATAAAATCAACTGTGAAACTTTAGAGTGCATCTGGACTGATCTGTGTAATTCTTCCTCCAAGCGTGAATCGCTGCTCTCACGCGATATCGTTACAGTACAATGTGATTTCATGTTACGCTACGTTAAATGAGATCAAACGGCTATTCGACAACGAACATTTTTCTCATCGATTTTGTATTTTCGACGATGTCGATAATGTCGACTAAACGTTTCAGCCCTAATGCAAATGATAATATGCTTTTAAACTCACTTGCTTTATTTGCTTGAATAAATCGTCTGTCTTAATTAAGTTTGACGTGTTTCCTCCTTTCGTCAGAAGCGTTTACAAATAGGTTTTTGATGATTTATGATGTTTCCCTTTTCATCAGCCTCAAATGCAAATAATTTCCAAACCTGGCTTTTTCCATTTTTCATTTCGACATGATTCAGTTGAGACTCTGCAGCAGCTTTGCTTGCCGCAATCTTTTGCTTGTTGTGAGCGTTCGAAAGTTCCCGCCTCTGCATGGGTACCGAGTAGACCCGGTAGGCTACTCGGTACCCCGGTACCTTCAGAAATTCTGGTATCGTAAATCATTTTTTGTTTGAGTACCGACTTGGTACCGGGGTACTTTTTGACAACACTAGTATATATTAGGGCTGTCGATTTAACGTGTTAATTCAGTGCGATTAATTTGACAAAAAATTATGCGTTAAAACAATTTACGCAATTAATTGCACCATAATAAGGAATATTCCTGAGAAATGCAAGCTTGTAATACCACCTGTTTGCTCCAGAGGACAGTAAGTGAAATTTCAGCTGTATGAGCAACGCACAGTTCATACAGTGAAGAAACACAAAATGTGTTACGTTCTTGGTTCAAAACACTTGAAGTAGCGCAAATGTGAACTTAAGGGATCTCAAGATGTGTTTAAAGATTGAGTATTAAACTATATTTAACTTGAAACAGTGAACTAAACATTTTATGTTTATGATGCAGTACACCCGAGACACTACACACGCATGTCTGACGTAGGTGTTGATTGACGGGCTCTTAAACAAGCCCTCATAATAAATCTCCAACTGATTGACAAATTCACTTGTGAAATGGATTGCTGCGAACTGTGTGCCAATGATTGACTTATGATCAATAATATGGTAGTAAACAATACATTGTAGGCCTATTCTAAAGCCACATTTTGTATTATGATTAAACTAAATGATTAACTCTTCTGCTACAAGAATGTAATGCATTTTAATTATCTGAAGATTTTTTATTTTATATATGTATATGTATATGTATATGTATATGTGTGTGTGTGTGTGTGTGTGTGTGTGTGTGTGCAGAGAGAGAGCAGAGAGAGAGCACAAGCACAAGTTGGTGAAACAATAAATTGTCTCATTTTACTTTTATTTAAATTAAACTTAATAATCTTAAATGTATTGTCAGTGTTGATGTTTCTTAGGAAAAGCCTGTTATCGAATGAAGAGAATGACGTTTCTACACCCACACATTTTCTTGGGTGTAGTGATGGAGAAGTTTTGTTCTTTAGTTGATAAGATACTGCAATTGAGAGCAGTGACATCACAGAATTATTCATGCACATGAAAAAAAAATTAAATAAAAATCTGCTGTAAAAGAGTCATTGGTGTATCATCTGCAGGCAAGCAGGCACACAAACCCAGTCTCCATAAGTCTTTTTAGTGCTAATAACACAGTTTGCCTGCATCTTTTTTGTATTGCTGAGAAGTCTTTACAAATTGATTTACAAATAATCAACATTCCATTGAGATTGATCTGAATAATTGTTCTAAGTATCCAGATTATAATTTGCCAGTGTTTACAACATGAATTAAAAAAACTACAAAAAAAACTGCAAAAATGTTTAACTCAATTTAAAAAGAATAAATAAATATACCAACATAAGAGGAACAAGAGTAGCAAATCAGGGACAGCATGGACAGGATGCAAATCACAGCATGTTAATGAGAGATTAAGAGACACAAATCAGTTGTACAGATTATCAAACTACTGAGATAAAGGTCAGAATAAAAAAGCTTAGTAAAACAATTTCTATGGAATATATCATCTGATTCCAATAAATACTGATGATATTGTGATTTTAAACTGATGTCCTCTTCTTGAAAAAAGAATGAAAAGGCAAAAAAGACTGATGTGGCATAATTATTGTGATACTGATCCTCTAATTGTGATGAGGTACTATTCCTGCACACCTTCTGAAACATGATTATGCAATATAAGACACTGAACATTGACCAACAAATAACATCCTTGGTTACCAAGGCTGAAGGCAGTAATTTATCTCTTGTCAACTTCAAGCATTGACGCAAAAATAACACCCAGTAGGTCATACAGATATAGGAATACTGAGTTTTGGCATAGTACTGTGAGTCACTGAATGGAGGTTGCGAGAGTGGGGTGTGATCTGAGCTACGACACATCTGTAGCCCATTACAAATCTGCATTAGGGATGTTCCATGACCTCAGAGTGAGCTTATAAGTTTTTAGGTCCTGAATGAGCATTTAGTTCAGGAGAAGAACCAGTCGACAGAGGTGCAAATAAAACCTGTGGAAAGGTTAGTTGAATTAAATGGGTACGCAATGGATTAGTTTTTTTATTTGACTATTATGTAATAACTAGTTTTGTTTCTGTACATATGTACATATTTACTCATTTATTACATTTTAATCTCTGTGATATAATATCGTTTACAATATTGGTCGTATTAACGCACAAAAAAAAAAGAGTTTACAAGCAGTCACCTTGAATTGGCATTACATCAATAAGAGTGTGAGGTGTATATGTGTTACATTATTTGTATTTTTTAAATAATAGAAAGAAAAAGCTAAAAAAAAAAAAAACCTCCAATTAATACTTTAAAAATTTCAACATATGTACTTTTATTTCAATCAAATTTGTTAGTGAAGAATGTTTCTGCATTACATTTTTTTTTCATGTTTTTCTTAGATACATTTTTCAGTTAGATGATGTATATTAATTGTGATTCTCACTCTAAATGTATTTTGTATTATTTCTAGCACTTTGACTGCGAAATGGAAATCAAGCCAGTATTGAGAAGATTTGGCTCACTGGTCCGAGCCATTCTCACATTTCTCTTTGCTCTCCTGGTACTTGGGGTGATGTTATGGGCATACATCGATGGTTTCCCAATAATGACATCCCAATTCAACATAATCTCATTAGGTTTCTACGGAGTGCTGCTCAGCCTCCATGTCCTAATTCAGAGCTTGTTTGCCTTTGTGGAACACCAGCGAATGCGCGCAAGACGCAAACCGTGCTCTTACACAAAGAACATTGGCTTTACAATCTCAGCCTATCAGGAGGATCCAACATATCTGCAAGAGTGTCTTCAATCAGTACGGGCGCTGCAGTACCCATCTGAGTTACTGCGCATTATCATGGTTGTGGACGGAAACTCAGAAGATGACCGCTACATGATGGAGATGTTCCGTGAAGTCTTTGGAGATCAGGATCCTGGCTGTTATGTGTGGCAAAACAACTACCACTCATGGAACCCCATACACGAAGAGGATGCAGATCAAGCTGATGGTACAGAAGGGAATGATAGGATGGTGTTTGAAGACCCCCAACGCTTCGAAGTTGAGGAGCTCATCAGGACCAAGAAGTGTGTGTGCATTATGCAAAAATGGGGAGGAAAAAGGGAGGTTATGTATACAGCATTCAAGGCACTAGGATCATCTGTGGATTATATACAGGTGAGTGGTACTTAGAAGCTTATGTCACTAAGCACAATCATTTCATCAATGCACTTCTGATCTAAAGAATCCTCAACAACAAAATTGGATTTGTATGAAATATTGTTTGCTGCCCATTGATCATTCTCTCTCCAACACAATTAATTTTCCCTGTTTAATCAGGTGTGTGACTCAGACACAAAATTAGACCCTCTAGCCACAGTGGAGCTTTGCAAAGTACTGGAGAGTAACCAAAAGTACGGTGCTGTAGGAGGCGATGTGATGATCCTCAACCTTAAAGACTCATATATTAGCTTCATGAGCAGCCTGCGCTACTGGATGGCCTTTAACATTGAGAGAGCCTGCCAGTCCTTCTTTGACTGTGTCTCCTGTATCAGCGGCCCCTTAGGTAAGAGACAACCTCTTAAAGTTACCAGTTTTCCTCAGTTCTGAACTTTAGCACTGTTAGAGATTTTCACCATGAAATATACAATGTAAAGCTTTTTATTAAGAAATCTAATTGTTGATGCCCTCTTAGAGTATATTTGTTGAGAAAAATTGGGCGCTTCTCAATCAGAAGGCTTCAGCCTAGTTAGGCTGTGTCCTCCAGACCAGTCCTTCTGAGGCTGTAGGCTAGTCTCCTCCTCAGCATTCAGTGCTAGAATAAGATTGTCTAGTAAGTGTGCATGCAAGGGAATATAGGAGATTGAAGGCCATGAAGGATGCATTTGAAGCATCCTCCAATATATGGAAAACAAAGGCTGTTAAATGAGGCTGCCTTCCAAGGGTCCTCACAATTGAGACAGCTTTCGACGGTGCTTGATGACATGGCAGTTAAGATATTCAGCATAACTAGGCTGAAGCCTTCTGACTGAGAAGCACCCATTGATTAAAGCATAGTTGTTGTGGAAGGAAGAGCAGGATTCCTAAGCCATTATTTTATGTTTATTTGATCTACTGAGTTTTAATTTATTGGCATGATCTTTGCTTCAGGTCTTTATAGGAATGACTTGCTACAGCAGTTTCTGGAATCATGGTACAATCAGAAGTTTCTGGGCACTCACTGCACTTTTGGAGATGACAGGCATCTTACCAATCGAATGCTAAGCATGGGCTATGCTACAAAGTAAGTACTTTAACCACTGTTACCACCATAGACATTGTGAGGGACACGTCCCATCAATATTCAGGGGAGATGTTTTCAACTCATAAATATATTTTATTATCTCCAGTGTTGGGGATAATTTTCGAGTCATTGTGAAGGAAAAATGTGAAGTGCTGTATGACTTACGTGTAACAATGAACAATAAAGAAATATAGACGTTATTTTGAATTTAAATTTTAATTAATTAGTAAAGTAATCTGATTACAATTACAATTAGATAAATAATTTGTAATTTGTTGTGGATTACTATTTTTATGTAACTTTCTCAAAACTGATTTTCTCTAAATCAATCTGAATACATTGGGTTACACCCAACAAAGCTCATTTTAAGGGTTAGCTCTACTAGAAATGGCTCCTTAAGGTAACAATTGCAGGATACCATTTTTTACCGTGTGTGGTCCTTTTTCTCTTCACTTCTTAGTTATGATTTACAGTTTAATTCAGAGCCATGTTTTAATGATCAATTTCTTGTGTTCTTATAAGGTACACAGCCCATTCCAAGTGCTACACAGAGACTCCTGCCCAGTTTTTGCGCTGGCTCAACCAGCAAACTCGCTGGACTAAATCCTACTTTCGCGAGTGGCTCTTCAATGCAATGTGGTGGCACAAGCATCACCTGTGGATGACCTATGAATCAATTGTCTCAGGAATCTTTCCTTTTTTTGTCACTGCCACAATTATCAAGCTCTTCTGGACAGGCACTCTATGGGACATTTTGTGGGTTTTGTGCTGCATCCAGCTGATTGGTCTTGTAAAGGCAGCATATGCCTGCATCCTGCGCCAAAATGTGGTGATGCTTTTCATGTCCTTATACTCTGCCCTCTATATGACTAGCCTCCTGCCTGCCAAGTACTTTGCCATTCTCACCATGAACAAAAGCAGCTGGGGGACATCGGGTCGCCGGAAGATGGTGGGGAACTATATTCCCCTGGCACCACTTTCAGTGTGGGCGGCGATCTTGTTGGGAGGCCTGGGGTACACAATCTACAAGGAATACCAGATGAACTGGACAACAGATGCAAAAAAAGAGGAGATCAAGTTTTTGACATTTGGAGCTGTAGCTTATGTATGCTACTGGCTTTTAATGATCTGCCTCTATTGGATGTGGTTTCGGAGATTATTCCGAAAACGCTCACAAAGTTACACTGTGAATGTATAGTACAGTTAACTGGGCACAAAGTTTTATTTATTTAACGTAAACCTGCACATTTCTAAATATAGTTTACATGTAATTTTATTTAAGGATTTGTTTTTACTGTAACTTTAACTTGTTGGTGTATTTATTAAGGTAAGTTACAACATGGAAGAAAAAAGTTTTGCAATTGTATGCATTGGAAATTGTGTGGCAGTAAGCAGTTGCACTGTCTGAAATGTGCTCTTAAATGAAGTATAAGGTTTTATCAGAAAGCACTGAACATGGGTTAGCATACAGGATTTTCTGAGATTTCTGCATTGTGGCACATTGTGCTGGAGATTTGTGACCTTGGTGCAGACAACAGGAATGCTATTGAATTTCAGATTTAACAAATATGTAGTATCAAAACCAAATAACATAAACCATCTTAAGTGATATTGGTTTAATGATGAGATAATGAATTTAAATGAACCCAATGAACAGTAAAACAGACACATTCTGTTACAACACACTTATTTATACTGTAGTGGCCAAAAATATTGGCACCCTTGGTAAATATTTTTTTTTTAGACTTTCTGACCCCAAGACCCATAATTTCTGCAATTCTCCAGCTGTGATCCTTGGAGAGTCTTTGGCCAATTGAACCATCCTCCTCACTGTGTGTGGAGACAATATAGACACACATCCTTTTCCAGGCCGATTCATAAGGTCTCCAGTTGATTGGAACTTGTTAATTATTGCCCTGATGGTGGAAATGGGCATTTTCAATGCGTTTGCTATTTTCTTATAGCCTCTTCCCATTTTTTGAAGCTCAACAACTTTTGCTGCACATCAGAACTGCATTCTTTAGTTTAACCCACTGTGATTGATGATTTAGGGAATTTGGTCTGTGTGTTACCTCATATTTATACCCCTGTGAAACAGGAACTGAACAATTTCATTTTTCTGGTCACCCAGGTGCCCAATTTTTTTTTAAATATGAATAGAAATATACTTCAGATATATTTTACTCATAAGAATTTCAAGAGGTGATAGTAATTGTAGCCAGCATGTTTTGGAGAAAAATATTTATTTAATAATTAGATATTTCCCCTCTTTCAATTGTTTTACTTCAATTAAATGTTGCATTTTTGTCAAATTTTTTGAATGAAAGATCAAAAGGATAAACAATGCAGATTTGTTTTCACAGCTATCTTTGCTCATATTTACCAAGGGTGCCAATATTTTTGGCCACAACTGTATGCTATTTATAGAATACAGATAAAGATGCAATACATAGACACATACCTAACACAGTGAACAGCATTGAACGTGTGCTTCTGATGACTTTTAGAATTTGCAAAATGACTACTAATGAAAACATGACAAAATATTTCATGAAAAACAAATGTTCAAGACATTCCAGATATGTTTTCTGATGAGTGTTCTTTCTGAGGTAATGTGACAGGGCATGTTTTGTTGTCTTTTAGCACTTAAACAGAGTACTTAAGCATAGTTTTGATGTTTGATGTAATACTTTGGCAGCGATATTTTGTAAATGTGAAGCCATAAATATTTGTCATTTAACTTGACATAAGAGATTAAATAAATTATTTTATAAAAAAAAATGTGCTGATCTTCTTTACGTGTCTTTATTTTGGGTAGACTTTTTAGAGTTTAGAATTTTTGCATGCATATCCCCCATTTATTTTACCAATCATAGCATGTACAAAATAGGAATAGATAGCCTGTTGATATTTTTTTGCCATTTCATTGATTGCCATTTTAATCAATGATTAAAACAACCTGTAGATAGATTAATTAATTTTTTTTTACTGTTGAAGTAACCATGGCATTTTAGATGGAGATCTCATTTGTTGAGCTATATATTGTGTGTGTGTATATATATATATATACATATACACACACACAGTATACAGCTCTGGAAAAAAATAAGAGACCACTGGAAAATTATAAATTTCTCTGGATTTACCATTTATAGGTATGTGTTTGGGTTAAATGAAAAAGTTTAGACAACATTTAGACAACATTTCTCACAAATTCCAAATACACATATTGTAATTTAGAGCATTTATTTGCAGAAAATGTGGAGGCTCACGCTATTTTCCGCGGCATCCATGCACAACCCACCACACATCCCACAGAGAGCGAGAACCACATTATAGTGACCAGGTTAACCCAACGTTATTCTACCCACCCAAGCAACCGTGCCAATTGGTTGCTTAGGAAGCCTGAATAGAGTCACTCAGCATGCCCTGGATTCGAACTTGTGACTTGTGGTAGTCAGCGTCTTTACTTGCTGAGCTGCCCAGGTCCCGGAAAAACAATCTTTAGAGTTGGGGAACATTGTGGGAGCAGAAGGAATCAAGTTTTCTTAAAGGATAACCTTGTAGGTGGCTTGATTTATGCGTCCTTCACAAAGACGAATCTGCCCAATTCCAGCCTTGCTGAAGCACACCCAGACCATCACAGAACATGTACATTTTTTATTTTTATTTGACATAATTCTTTGGGATAAACTAAACGTAAATATGGTATTGAATTTCCCAGCAATGTACAGAGGGTGGTCAGGATCTATTTCAGTGCAACTCTTAAGGCAATTATGCAATGACTGAAGGGTTCCCTGACATTTTTACAACTAAACCAACATGGATATAAATCAGTTGGGATACTTTACCTGTCATTTACAGCAGAATCAATAATTCTGTGGGATAACAGCACAAAAATAAGTTATGGATATTTATTACTGACATTATTGACTGGCATAAAGTATGCATGACCAATGCATTGTAATGTATTTACCCTTTTGCATGATTTATGGCATCTGGTCACATGTGAATGCAAACTGAATCAGAGTGGGGTGTGTGCTGTTTGAGGCTAATTGCTCCATATAAAACATTTAATTAAGAAAGTTTGTGTGTTGTACCATTTTTAGACTGTTCCTAAAGGCAACAAAGGTGGATCCCAAATATTAGACCCAGGCCCACCCACAATATTAGAGGTTATTTTTTGGCTTCAAATATACATTTGTAAAATAGTTTGCATAAAATTGCATAAATTCTGATTTCTGAAAGTGTGAAAGAACTGTTTGAATGCAGTCAAATAAATTTGGCCCGAAAACTTGGCCCATCCACTTTTATTGAGGCCCACCCAAAAATAATTTCCTGGCTACGCCCTTGTGTAATGATCTCTAAAACCTTTTTAAACAGTTTACAAATTTGCATGGTCTTTGAGCAAGAATACATATCAGGGCTGTCCAAGGGTTGTGTCCAATTGTCTCCTGAACCAAACGTGAGAATTATTACCTCTACTTTAGTGGGTTTATGATTATTTTGTTTGTTTTTTATATCAATCTACATGCAAAGATTCATTACTGGTGATCTTGAAATGGTATTTCAGCTCCCAGACTTTAAATGCTCAATGTTTAAATGTCTTATTGTCTATCCTTCTATCCAATCTTTCCAATTTTCAAACATTTATAGTACACATAATGGAGTCTAAATTACATAAATGTAGAAATAAAAACTAACAACTAATAATTATTATTCATTCCTTATAGTCAAAATATGATGTCAGATATTGTATACTTTATGAATTATGTTGCTTGTTTGATGTAGCTGTATTTGTGCATATGGTATAATATCTGTGAAATAGATATATTTACATTCTTGCTGTTGAATTAGTGACCATATGTCATCACAACAAATGTACACAATTGAACACTAATACAATATGTATAAATCTAACCCTAAAAAGAGGAAGCATATAAAGGTACCTCTGAAAATTTATTAATTGCTATTTTTCCACACATTAGGGCCCACATAATATTGCTTTTAGTTTCAATTGTATAGCTTGTAAAAATCATGAAAACAACTTTGAAACAATAGTCACATGCATTCTCAAAAGATGCTTCCTTTTTACTTCTAGACACGGTCATAACCACCATAGACATTGAGGAGGACATGTCCCCCCAATATTCATAATAGCTGTCTACTGACATGGGGTTTTTCCATGGTTCATTATTACATTATTTTAAATTCCTCTCCACAGCCTCTTACATGTTTGTATCCTCCAGGATATAATTTTTTTTTTTAGGGTTAAAACAGATTTGGAGCACTGTTGAAATTAGATTTTATGACCTCTAAGACTGTCCCATCTTTGGGTGTGAATATTTTTAAGACTGTAGTGTGGAAAGCTATGGGGATAATAGCAAGCATTTGTTTAGCAGCTCCCAGTGCAAGAGAAATGTTGCTTTCTTCATTAACCATATTCATAAACATTTTGAATAAGATATGTTTTGGAATAAATGACCAGAATTTACAAATTGCATATATTATGTTGAGATAATTGAGAATTTATGTTAAAGAAATGTTTTTACAATGTCTATAAAACTATTCACCCACTTGGACTTTTTCATGTTATGTTGTTGTCAGCAAAACAAACAAACAAACAAACAAAAAGATCCACGGCTCAGAGGAACTCAAAAATGTAAACAGTTATAGGAGTTAATGATTATCTGAAAAAGTATTGTAAGAGAACCAAATACTAAGCCATGTGGCACTCCAAACTTTACTTTGACTTGATCTAAAAATAAATCCTTGTTAAAATAAATCCTTGTTAAAATAAAGTGGTTGCAGTTGGATAAATAGGACCTTAACCCTGCTAATGCTGTCCACATATGCCGACATATTTATCATGATAAATCAGAATATCCTGATCTATGGTCTTGAAGGGAGCACTAAGATCTAAAAGAACTAGAAGAAAGATGCAGCCAGGGTCAGGTGATAAGAGCAAGTCACTTCTGATAAGTGCAGTCTCTGTACTATGATGGGGCTGAAATTCTTCACAGATACCATTTCTCTGTACAAATTTACATAGTTTGGAGGACATAGTTTGGAGAACACTACCTTTTCTATTATTTAAGACATAAATAGAAGACTTGATAAAATTGGCAAATTCTCCAGGATCAAGCTGTGGTTTCATAAGTGGTTTGATAGCTGCCAGCTTAAAAGTTCTGGGGACATGTCCTCAATATAGCGAGCAGTTAATACTATTAAGAAAAGTTTGTGAGATTACAAGAAACACCTCATCAGTAGTATAGTGGCTATAAGGTCTAGCATACAGTAGTTTAGTTTAATTATTTCCCATCATACAACTCAAAAAGACATGTAAATTAATAAATAATCCTAAATTTATACAAACTGATGGAAAAAGGTGTAGGCTGAAGTCTTAGCTTATTACACCTACCCTTTATACATATATTATTTTAAGCAGATCTCTTTAGGAACATACACATTATAAACATGTATATTTACCCCAAAAATCCAACAACAAAAATGTTCTTACACACTAGTATTAATACCTCGGTTTTGTGTTTGTTAATCATCTTATTTTTAAGTATTTTTTTTTAAATCTGTTTGGTGTTTTATACATTTTAATTTATCAAAGCTATTCCACAAATTAACTCTAACTGATATAAATCTTTTTTTTTACATTTATTCTAATCTTAGATTTTGTAAACATGCAAAATACTCTTAATTCATAATGACTCACTCTAATTTGAAAAAAAAAAAAACACCTGGACACAGTCTGGAAGCATCTTATTTTTTACTTTATACATTATTTGTGCAGTTTTAAACTCTCATCACATCTCTAAATTTGAGAGCATAAGAGTTTATAAATAAACTGTTTGTGGGTTCATAATTATCAGCTCCATTTATAATTCTTATAGCTTTTTTCTGTAAAATAAAAATTGGATTTGTGATTGTTTTATATGTGTGTCCCTGCGCAGATTTCTGCCCTAGGCAAGCAGATGTTGATTCGCTCAGACAACACAGTGACACTAGCGTAAATAAATCACCAGGGCGGCGTTTGCTCTCATCGAATGTCACAACTCGCCTGCCTCCTTCTTTGGAGTCAGCAGTGGTCGCTGCACACCACTCATATGCCGGGCAACCTAAACACCACAGCGGTCATGCTGTCACGTCAGGTAACGCTCAGCGGAGAGTGGAGACTCCACCCTCAGGTGGTCCAGCTGATTTGGGCTTGGTTCGGCAGAGCACAGGTAGATCTGTTTGTCTCCCAAGATTCCACCCACTGACTGCTCTGGTACTCTCTGACAGAAGCCCAGATACAGATGCGCTGGAACACAGCTGGCCCCGGGGACTGCGCAAATACGCATTTCCCCCAGTGAGCCTACTTGTACAAGTCCTGTGCAAGGTCAGGGAGGATAAGGAACAAGTCATTCTCGTGGCCCCCCACTGGCCCAGTCGGACTAGTCTCTCGGATTTCGCGCTCCTCGTGACAGCACCTCCCTGGAAAATTCCCCTGAGGATGGACCCTCGTCCACGCCTAGACCTCTGGAACCTTCACGTCTGGCCCTCGGATGGGATGCGGAAGATCTAAACGGTATACCACCAGCCGTCGTAGACACGATCGCTCAAACTTGAGCTCCCTCTACCATGCAGCTTTATGCCCTAAAGTGGCGGGTTGTTAGGGAAGCATGACCTGATCATCAGGTTCCTTAGAAGTGCCCGGAGGCTGACCCCTTCTAGGCCATGCCTGTTCCCCTCACGGGATCCCTCCGTTGTCCTCTCGGCCCTTCGGAAAGCCCCATTTGAGCCAATAGAATCAGTCGGCCCTAAAGGCCCTCTCCTTGAAGATGGCCCTCCTGAGGGTTAGGGATCTGCAAGCGCTCTCTGTCAGCGACACTTGCCTGGAGTTCGGTCCGGCAGATTCTCACGTCATCCTGAGACCCCGACCGGGCTACGTGCCCAAGGTTCCTATGACCCCATTCAGGGATCAGGTAGTGAACTTGTAAGCACTGCCCCGGGAGGAGAAAGACCCAGCCTTAGCATTGCTGTGTCCAGTGCATGCTTTGCGCACCTATTTGGATCGCACGCAGAGCTTTAGACAGAGCGGAAAGGGAACGCTGTCTCCAAACATAGGCTTGCCCACTGGATCGTGGATGCCATTGCGTTGGCCTACCAGACCAAGGCTGTGCCTGCCCCCTTGCGGGTTCGAGCACACTCCACAAGAAGTGTGACATCCCCGTGGGCACTAGCCAATGGCACCTCGCAGAGTGGCGGGCTGGGCAACACCCAATACCTCCGTGAGATTTTACAATCTCCAGGTTGAGCCAGTCTCATCCCATGTTTTGACAGGTCCAAACATGTAGAATTCGATAATATGGTGACAACACCTGGCCGGGTGTATCGCTTGTGCATAGCGCCTTTCCCCTCCCCTGCGGTGAAGACATGCGCTCTACTCCCCCAGTAGGGTCCACAAATAACGGACCCTGGGTTTCCTTCCTCCCTAGCCCTCTGGCTCTGAACTCAGCGGAGGAAGTTCGCAGCCAGACCCACCGCAGGCACCGACAGGTTCTGAATATTACAATATCCCCTGTGATGTATTTTCCACGGTACAGTCCCCATGTTGGCGGACCCGCATCTCCCTTGGTCACTGTGTTTGTAGAGCTCCTCCCCGTCGAGGCAGGACCTACCACGCGCTACTTACAAGCGTGGCTGGTTACATGCAGCCTGTTGCACCTGCTATTTTCACATGCAACAGCTTGCTTGCACCTGTATCAGCAGTCCACATAACACGTTCAGTGTTGTGCCATTTTTAGATAGGGACCCCTAGTGTTACTACGTCGACACAACGTTGAGTGAGTGACAGAAGGGGAACGTCTTGGTTACTGGGAACAAGATGTTGTGTCCCTCTTGCCACAACACTGTACTAAACCGCTGAAATGGCTGGGACCTTACTCTCAGCTCATAAGCTCAAAACCTGTCTGAACAGACTCACGCTTCCCTCCTTTTATACCCGTATGTCCGGGGGAGGGGCTTGCAAATTCTGTTCGCCAATAGGTTGGTTTCATGTGACGTCACGCTGCTGCATCGCGAGAGCGCGCAATTCAGATGGAGGGCAGGAAGTGAAATAGCTGAGGATCTGCCGTCTGGCAAAATGCCAATGTTTTGTGTAGTTTACGGCTGCTCCAATCGTTCTAATCGAGAAAAGGGAAAGGGTTTTTATAGAGTACCGAAGATTGTCACTCATAAAGGTGAGAAATGTAAAAAGCTCACAGAACAACGCCGTAAAAAGTGGATTTTTAACGTACGTCTGCGGTCGGGAGGAGCAGAGTCTGTTAATGCCCGTGTCTGCAGCGACCACTTCATCGGAGGTATGTTAGCTAGCCAACGTGTTTTTTGTGTCTGTGTTTATATAGCATTAGGTTGTCATTAAATGCTCATTTACTCAGTAATGCTTATTAAGTTACCGGTAGTCTAATATGGACTTCATTGGGGCTTTTTAGGTTGCCCTAGCACTTTGGGTGACGTTGAGTCAGTAGATTGGCTCCGACGGTCAACCTAGGTTACCAAAAAACTAAGCCCAAATCAGAGGCGTCTCTTAAACGAGAGCAAAGGATGAAGATCAAGGAAGACCAACAAAGACGGTCGGAATGTGCAGATGCTATGTTGGATCTCCAACAGACAGATGAGAGCCCGGATCTGATGCAGACAGCTGAAAGCTCAGAACCGAAGCAGCCAGCTGACAACAACCCACAATCAGAGGGGATCAGTGGGAATGGGACATTAAATGATAAAGGTAAATTATTGTACTAAGATGTGTAACCACCATTATTATTCATTGTTATTAATAATTATTAATTGTTACAAATGTTGACCAGAAAACTTTTATGTTTGTAAAAAAGATTACTTCACAACAATTCACATAATTCATATTCATGAATTAACTAATTATGCTCCCCACTGATATGTTGCAGGCTATGTAGATGCCGGATGCCAGACTGAGCTAACAATGGATGACATTGAGAAGATGGAGGATGTTCTGAGACAAAACACAACAGAGCTGGGAGATCTTCGAGCCAAAGCACTGGACACACAGTTCAACAAGGAGTCCTTTGAAAAAAACAAAGACAAGACAATGTTCTACACGGGGCTCCCCAACTTCTTAGTTTTAATTCAGTTTTTTGAGCTGTGCAAACCCTACATCAGCTGTGGTCCTATGTCTGTGCTGTCTAAATTTGAACAGTTCATTTTAGTTTTGATGAAGCTGAGACTATATCTCCCGCTGAAAGATTTAGCTTTCAGGTTCAAGATCTCTCTGCCAACTGCTTCTAGAGTTTGGCAGAAAGTAATTGACATACTTCATGAAAGGTTGGAATTTCAAATTGAGTGGCCAGAGCGACATGTTCTTCAAGCTACAATGCCACAGCTGTCAGCGTATGAGGTGGCGGACACAAGAAAAATAGCGAATTTGCGTATTCATGTTGAGAGAGTTATCGGTTTAGTCAGAAGAAAATATCAGATTCTGCAAAGCAGGGCTATGCCCATAGAGCACATGGCAACAAAACAAGGTGAGGCACTAGCATTGATTGACAAGATTGGGGTTATTTGCTGTGTCTTGTCTACCGGTAATCTTTCGGAGTCTATTGTCCCATTGGAGTAAGGAGGAGGGAGGGATAGGGATAATAATCAGTCAGTCCAGTACCTGAGCCCTCACACATGTAGTGTCCAATACCTGATCCCTGCTTCTTGGCTCTGATGATGATAAGTAAGAGGACATGGAGTAGTAGTACCTGAGCCCCGACACATATCAGTCTGTTAATATGTTTTCAACAAGTGTAATACTTTTACCCACTAGTCCAATTGTACTGGCTATATGTATTATATGTAATGAAATGGATTCTAATCTGTTATTGCACACCATGTTCTTGTTATTATAACAATTGTTGAAAAATCTAATCTTGTAAATAAACCACCATGTATAATTCTGTCTTCTCAATGGCATTTAATCTTTTCATTTAAATTATACAACAGCCAGAACTCACAAAGACCACACTCATAACAATAGTCAAAATGTAATCTTGTCTCATACAACCGTATTGATATAACAGCAATATCACACAGCCCACTTTCAAGAGTGCCTGGATACTTTCATTACATTACACATGTGAGTTTGTAACTTGCTGTCCCAGTATTTCTGGAAGTATACTGTGTCTAAAAAAGCACTCAACTTTAGGGATAACATCATCCCAAAGTTCAAGATAGGGCAAAATCCTTTCAACAAAAATGTCATTGTGGTTCCACACAACAAAATCACAGTACTCAGCGTCTACAATGTGAAGCTGTCCCTGAACTTGGTAGTAGTAGTCATGAGTCCGGTCCAGCATGACATTATCCCCATCATTGATGAGGCAGAAGTCCTTTTCCCCAGCACACAAGCACAGATTGGCTTCATCTTGGTGAGAGTGTGGACACTAAAATCACAGAGAGAAGGACACGTGAACAATAGATTAACAAATATATTTTCTGCCTTTTTGCTCAGTTTAGGACTTGAGACATGACTCCGACTCGAGATTTAGGGACTTTACTACAACAGAGACTGTAATACTACCTTAATCGTGCAGATGCCAGTTCCGTGACAGTCACAAGCAACAATCCCATCAGGGGAGGACCCCATGTATGGCCACTTGGGGTTCAGCCTGAGACCACTGTCCATACAGGAGAAGCCTGCATGCTACCGACCCATCAGCTTCTCATAGACTCCTCTGGCTTGTGCTTCATGTTTGCATCCATAACTGTACACAGTACACATGAAAACATGAAAAGGAAATGATTACTTAGTATTGGATGTGTAGAGCCAGTTCAGTGATTTAAATGCCATTACCCATGAAAGTGATTTCCCAACCTGGTTTTCAGTTGTCCTGCCATCAATAGAACGGTCAAGCTTTTTTTTTTGGCTTTAGCAGAGGAGAAGTCGATCAGCTACTGGAGCAGCAGGAATCTGAAAATAAATTATCACAAAGAAGATCATTAAGTCCACATTTCTGTGGTCCATAACCATAACATATCTATATGCAGTATAAATCTGGCGTTTGTCCTATGGCTGTGAGCAAAACAGGTAAGGCTATCATCACAGGATTGAGATGCCAAACTGTGTTTATGTGGGTCTTTGCTGTCTTAGCTTCTCTTTGTCCAACAGGGAAATTGTGACTGACCACATTGTCACAAGCTACACATATTAAGGCAGAATATAGAATAGAAATAATTTAATAATCCCCAACATTAGGTATGATGGAATATAAAGAAAATCCCCTAAAAGAAGATGAAATGTAGACGAAGACAAGCAATCTGCCTGATGAAGTAACCAGAGCAAAGACGTAACCAAAGGGGCACAATATAAACATTAATTTAACATCATAATTTAGCCTACAGTTACACAGTGTCCAAAAAATACAGTGTCACCTTACCTTTTTTACATGTGATGGCATCAGCCACTTGCACTGCTCTGTTGTGCAGGAAGCTGTATCTCGCATCTTTACCCCAACTTCAATGGAAAAAAGAACTGCCCCTACATGAGAACACGATTCTGATAGTCTGTGAATAGAATACAATATGATTATTTTTATTTATTTTTACCTCAAATGCAATCTACACCAGGGGAAAAGTGCAATCTATATCAGCCCATTTTGATGATGTGCGATATAGCCCAGAGCGTTCAAATCAGAGGCTAAAATCCGGCTAGGAAAAATGCATGTTATTTCCAAATTATGACAATATTTGATGTAAAAACTATACTATCATTATAAGGGCACTCCAGGCAACATTATAAAATAATAAAACAATCCAGTTCATGACCCCTTTAAAGCTCTCTCCAGTATGCTAGCAGTGTGTGTGTGTGTGTGTGAGAGAGAGAAAGATATATGGTAACGTTAAACATCCTAGCCTACATAAATTACTTACCCTGCCATGCAATTGCAATGAGCTGCAATGACTTCTCCATCCTCCTTCACAATAATCCAGGTCTTCAGAGATGTTTCGTCTGATCTCTGAGAGTGGTTTACCTTGAAACATAAAAGATTGTCAGTCTAACGTCGTCGTTAAGATGTGTTGCATGTTTATTGACATTATAGCCGTTACTGCTAGCATCTTAACACATAAAACAATATAAGAACAAACACTCACCTTAGCGAAGACCAAACGATGATCATCGTGGAGCCGTTTGGTACCGAGGTTGTGGACCCACCCGCTGACAAAAAAGTTGTACGCCTCCAGACTTTTATATGCCTTCATTTGCTGTCTGGTGTAGTACGATGTCTGAAGGACCAGATAGTTGGTGATGTCAACAGCCTCCACTGTCGGCAAATCTTCAAGTTCGACCGAAAACTCACTCATCTTCATGAGGAACGGGTCACGTCCAACATATGCGTTTACTAACTCCTTGTATCTATTTCTTGAAACTGGTTCAAAATTCGTACAATACGGACTCTCCGCAACGGTTTCCAACATAAGGTGCGTACACACTGCCAGCGACTTTGTCGCTGCAAGTCGCCAGTGGCTGGCGGTGAAGTAGCTAGTGGGTGTTCCCACTGCTGGTTGCCTAGTAACGTTTATAAATGACATTCACGGATGCCATTCCATTGCTGTTGACAGCGAATCTCTTTTCTTGCCACTAAAAACAAAGATTTTGGAGGGAAAAGACTAAATATAAATGGAATCAGTACATAAAATGTTTATATCAAAGATGAATGAGAAACCAGGTGTGCTGTTTGCCAGAGTGGTGAAAATGCAAATGCCGGTCTGTCTGGGTCCACAAAATCCCCGCGATCTCAGATACACCTTTCCACGCAGTATTTTTCTTAAAAATGTTCTTGTACGTGGGAAGAGACATATCATAGAGCATTGGAAAATTTCTAACAGCAAGAATTAGCCTTTCATCCACCTTTCCGTTACTGCAGGAGCTGAGAGAGAGAGAAAGGATCACGTGAGCTCTCCCGTCGTCTCTCCTATTGGCTGTCGCTTCCGTTAGTCCCTCCAAAGTTGAACTTTTCTCAACTTTGTCGCGTCGCTGGACACGCCCACATCTAGCGCCAACGGTCGCAACAGCTCGTGTCGCCGGAAGTCGCTGTGCTCGCATTGAAAATTAATGGTATTGAGTCGCTGTCGCGCGCGATGTCGCTGGCAGTGTGTACGCACCTATAGACGTATTCTCCATGTTTACTTCCTGCCCTCCATCTGAAATCGCTCCGCCTTCGCGCGTCATCATAATCACGTGACTGAAACCCAAGAATTCTCATTGGCCTTTTCTGAAAGATAAGAGGTAACCGAGGCTCTCAAGAGACACCCCTAGTGTCACTACATCGACACGAGTCTCGTTCCCTCCATCAGGGAACGGAGGTTACGAGAGTAACCGAGACGTTTTGTTAACTCTTCCTGAGCTATAACAGCAAAGGACTGAAGATCCTCTTAGGGAATAAAATGAGACACTGTCTTCTGAGGTGCTATTGAAAATGGTTGCATAATTACAATTTTCTTTCTTATGGTCTCAATTTTATCAGTAAAGAAATTCATAAAGTTGTTATTTATTGCTCCAATGTAATATCTGGTTGAGTTGAAGCTTTGCTCCTTGTCAATTAATGAATAAATACCTAGAATTGTTGTGGTTATTTTCTATAAGTTTACCCAAATATGCAGACATGGCAGCTTTTGAAGCCTGTCTGGAGCTAGAGACACTATCCCTCCATGCACCGCAAAATACCTCAAAATTTGTACTCTTCCACTTGTTCTCCATTTTCCGAGCTGCTCCCTTAAGAGCATGAGTATGAACATTGTACCACAGTGTAGGGCTTTACTCTTTAACTTTCTTTAATATAAGAGGGCGACACTTTCTAGAGTTCTCGAGAACACTATAAACATATTTTCTATGACTATATCAAGTTCTTCAAATTGTTTTGGCATACTGACTATACCACCGCTTCCTATATGCATATTATGCAGTTCGCATAGGGCACCAACTCCCTAGGGGACACCATATTACAGCAGAAACTCAACTGGCTGCCCTTCCTTGTACGTTATACGTTTTACAAGGACTGATAGCAGTCGCAGAACACAGTCGATCATGCTCGAACCACGCCTCGCCATGCTACCCTTACAAAAAAGTTTGGAAACTTGACGCAAACTTTCACACTCGTTATTTTCACATGCAAATGAGCATGTGATTCGCTGCAAATGTTGAGAAGTTGAGAATAATGATAAATGCTAGTCCTAATGTATCTATTTCATTATCTATGTGAATATTGAATGTGAATCAATATTGAATAATGCTTTACAATATTATTTATTATGCATTTTTACTTAATAATTTTAATGTTATATTATTCCTTTCTCTTGCTGTGCGGTGCTATTGCTGTTTAAACTTATTTTGTCTGCTGTATCATCTTCACAAGTCAAAGATGAGAAATGTCTCCATATCAAGGTCTTCAATATCACAATGTCGTCTCCTGCCTCCTTAGCTAGTAGGTAAAATGACAAAGCGTTGACATTTTAATAATCTGATATTTTCAGAGAAAGAGTTATGGAGAAAGAGAGAGATCTAGTAAAAAGACTGAATCTAACATAAGAACAAAAGCAAACCTTATTTATTGGTACTGTCATGGCCTTCACTTACGTAGCAAATTAAAAGTGAAGCAATCTGTCTGTAAACAATTGTTGGAAAAATTACTCATGTCATGCACTAAGTAGATTTACTAAATGACTTGCCAAAACTTTAGTTTGCTAATATTAAATTGGTGGAGAGATTAAAAAAATGTGTTTAATGACTTCAACCTAAGTCTATCTAAACTTCTGAGAAACCAAAAGGGGAGAACAGGTGTTTCAGATGATCGGCTAACAAGGTAATAATTTAGCCAGTGCAACGGGGCTAGGATCACTTTGGCACCTGCAAAACAAAGAAAGAGAGAGAGACATAAGGCAGGGCATGATGCAAGACTGAGAGACACGAGTCAATACAGAAACAAAACAAACCCACATGCTCTCACAAGACACAGACACCTGAATGGCACGACACCAAGACAATAGGCAACATGCGCTTATGCCAACCAACAGATAAGACGAGAGAATGCACAGCAACACCAACAAGGCAATGCCATGCATTCTCATATAAGACAAAGCCTGAGCGTACATCTCGAGGCAAACACCACGCAATGCACGCAACAGGCGTCAACACGACACAGGACACTTGTGTGAAAGTTCGGCCACAAATAAACCCGACACTTCAGACCGAAGTGACCGAACCTCATGAAGACAGATCTTGACCCGGGCGCGCAGTGCAAAGCAAATGCAACACGAGTCCACGGTTGCGAGAGAGGCATCTACTTCCGTGTGGGAGGTGCCCTCATCCTTGGTATGAGGATTGGAAGTTTTCTGAGGCACAGGCTGTGATAAACTCAACACATTTCATGGTGAGCCTGATTGTCTTGAGAAGGCTCCCATCCACACCCCCATCTGGGACACAAGATCTAATGGGTTCAGTAAGACCTGCCTTAAAAATCTCAATAAGGCAGGCCTGATTGTATCCCAGACCCAAAGACAGTGACAAAAACTCTACACGGACTTGTCCTCTTGCTGTAGCCCGCACAGCCTCTTGTCGTGCTCTGCAAGCTGGTGACCAGAAGAACCAGGCTTCGTCAAATTTTGGCCAGTTTGTTCTGACATGAATGAGTGTAAAAACCAAAAGGGTTTATTAATTCAAACAAATGTGTCTCAAAAGACACAGACACCCAAATGGCACAAGAGCATATCGCCAAGACAACAGGGAACATGCGCTCATGCCAACCAACAGATAAGATGAGAGAATGCACGGCAATGCTAACAAGGCAATGACATGCATTGTCACACTAGACAAAGCCTGAGCATACATTGCGAAGCAACCACATAATGCACACAACAGGCGATGACACGCAACAGGAAACCTGTGCGAGAGTTTGGCCACAAATAAACCCGACACCTCAGACCAAAGTGAACAAACATCAGCACAACTTGAAAACAGCTCGCGACCCGGGCACGCAGCACAAAGCGAGGGCAACGCCTGTTCGCAGTCGCGAGAGACAGACACAGATTATTGACGTGAGTGCATTCACCCAAGGTGACATAAGCGCAATGCACTTCACACCAATACAAGACAAAACATGGAACATGATAATAACAACACCGACCGAAGAGCGCTCAGCAGGGAAACCACAGCCAAAGCTGTGACAAGACAGACATAGAACAATGATGTCAAGAACCTGTCACACAAAAACCCAGACTGACAGAGTGACTGGACCGTGACAAATATATATAGATGTATATATTTTTTTTACAAGTAAAATTCCAGGAATGGATCTGCCCTGTATGATTCTTACTTGTTCAACACTGCAAGGTCAACAAAGTGGTCACGACTTACATCATACAGTGATTTTCCAACTAGTGGTTTCCGTTTTGTTTAATCATGTCTTGCTTTTTGTGTGACACAAATGGGCACTGATATATAATGACAAATTAGCTCATACTCTCATCATGATAACACTTGGCACAAATGAAGATACCTCTGTCTGTTACTTACAGTAAACTCATGGCAGAAACTATGCCTTGTAATCAACATATGTTTGCAATTATTCAGATCCTGCCCACCCAGTCTCTTGTTCCCTCCCTGCGTCAGAGGGGCTACAGAACTAGACCGCACATCTGGGAATGATTCAAGAGGAAACAGAATTCTGTGACTAAGAGTTGTGCTGTATAGGGCTCTTACAGTCTGTTCAGTCTCATTTCATTACTGTTTCACTTCACACACTGCACCAGTAATGCCACAACAAAGCAACCATACCACAATAGCAACAAGAACTTCCCGCTTATGACTCTAAAGCCGAGTCATCTTCACTCTAACCACCACCATTCACTGATTTTCATGTAAAAACCAGGACTTATTGTCACACTTTCTCAGGTTATGTTTACCTCTTGACTACAAAGAAGCCATAGAACAGTTCAATCGTTACTGCCCAGTGTGGGATATAGGAAATATAGTTCATTATTGTTGAACCTGCCTACAGTAGCCTGTAATAGGACTTTTGACAATATTTAAAAAGTACAACAATTATACAACTCAAAACAATTATTGTAAACAGCAAGAATGTAAACGGTTGCATTCAAAAATGCCAGGCCATTGCTTTGAGCAACAAATATTGTAATTAATACAATTTATTAATTTCTAATATTTAAAACACATGACTACTTGCAAACTTTCACTTTGAGAGCTTATTTTTCAAATAAGTTCTTTATATAGATGACTCTTACCTGAATGAATGCTAGTGTGGTTTTATTTTGTTCTCTTGTTTACATAACAACAAAAATATGATGAAATTGAAATTCTAGTGTTGAATATTTAATTAAAAATGAAAATAAAATAAAAAATTCTAATTTAATTGGGTTTTGAGCTAGTATTTGAAAACCAACATACACAACCACTACTAGAAAAAACACATTTGTAAATTTGACTTTTAACTTAAAACCTTTTAGTTACTGAGATACAGACCTTGTATATCTGGGCAACATTCTATATTTTTATACAGGGTTGGGAGTGTTACATTTAAAATGTATTCCACTAGAGATTACAGAATATACATGCTGTAAAATTTTATTTGTAAAATATTCAGGATTACTTCTTCAGCACTGGTAGATTTTTTTTTCACTTGTTTTGATATATATATATATATATATATATATATATATATATATATATATATATATATATATATATATATATAAATAATCTGCCATTACAGTAAGACAAATACACATTTTAAAAATACATTCTCTGAAAAAGGCCTAAATATCTTATGCAGTGTTGCTTCTAAAACAAGATAAATCCATTCAAACTGTTATAAGGATTTGTTGACAAAAATTCTCAAGAATATGATATTTGCCCTAATATCAAAGCTCTTACTAGAGAAAAAACATGACCTAACTTGTCCTCGTGGTGGTGCATTACTCACCTTAATGGACAAGTCTCAGTTGCCTTCAAGCATGTGGAGGCTCATGCTACTCTCCGCGATCCACGCACAACTTGCCACGTGCCCCATTGAGAGCGAGAACCACTAATCGCGACCACGAGGAGGTAACCTCATGGGACTCTACCCTCCCTAGCAACCGGGCCAATTTGGTTGCTTAAGAGACCTGGCTGGAGTCACTCAGCACACCCTAGATTTGAACTTGCAGACCCTGGATTCGGCCCCCGAACTTGGATTTTCTTTATAAAAAAATATAATTATGAAATAGCATTTTAGCTTAGCATAAAGCTAAATGTTCACAAGAATCTTTACACAAGGTTTATTTTTATTTTGGCTGCTTCAAACATACTTCAAACGTACTCCTATTCTGTCTGCTCGCATGAATGTATCTTAATTAATTAAAAAAGTGTTTCACCGCTATTCAAATGCTATTTATTTCACATAATTTATATGGATAAATGTTTTCCAACTACATAGACTACATATTAAATTAATCAAATGACAATAAAATGAAAATATTTTCAGTAATCTGATTGTAACTTTATTCTGATTACCAACTATTTAAATTGTAACTTAGTGGAATAAAGTTACTAATATTATGTATTTTAAATAAATATGTAATTCCATTACATGTATTCTGTTACTCCACAACCCTGTTTTTATAGTATGTTGTTACTTATTGGATTGGCTAAATATTTTTATTTTTAGATGGTTCGTCTGTTATTACAGGATTCATATTTTAAAATGTAACAGATTTTACTTTTACATGAACAGTTCCAATGCAGTAGATGAAATATATATATATATATATATATATATATATATATATATATATATATATATATATATATATATATATAGAATTTCTCATGCAATGTTTCGACAGCTTCATCTTAGATTGATAGTTTACAGAAATGCAGTGGAACAAACAAATACCTATCAAACCATTTTACAAAAAAAAAAAGAAAAAATGTAAACTGTCTTTAGACAAGTTAATTTTCCAAGTAACATCTAAGAGTTTGGGAAACTCTTCCCATAATGAACAATGGTTATTATTATTATTTGTAATCCATCAAAGGCAAAGATAAATGACAAGAACGTGCAGAATAAAATGTTATTCTGTATCTAAAGATCATTACAGATGATTTACAGTTGAGACTTTGACTGCCAGTACTGTAGGACTGTCTGTAGTTTGTGTCTTGTTGTGCTCAAGTTGTGATTCCACTCTTTTTTAACAAGCCTTGAATTAAGGAGCACTTCTTTAAACTCTATATACTGGCTGCTCAGACATGAAAAATCCAGAGGCACAGGCAGAGGTTGCCTCTTTGAATTAAATAACCTATTTTCCACATTCCATTTCCATTACATAGTTTTCTATTTTTGGTGTTTTTGCTAAACAGACATGACCTTACTCATTAGTTGTAGGATGTCTTCTTATCTCAGGAGTAGATATGGTAAGGAGACACCAAAAGAACTGAAAAGCAGAAATAAGACCAATTGTAATGGTAAAAAAATAAAAAATGTATGAATAAATGTATATTGGGTCTTTACATTTTTGACCAGGCATTGTGATTAAATTCTCAGCTCTTAGATGCACATTGTTCTTAGAGATATTATGGAAAATTGACGTACAATACAGTATATCAGTTTTTCCCATGCCTAGATTGCGTTCTTGTGTCGTTGGGACAACAGCAGCAAAACACTGAGTAAAGACTATAAAAGGAGTTACGCATTGTGTCATTTCTGGCTATTTTTAGTAGCATAAAGGAGGCTTTATAACTTGAGGTAGTGGTACAGCCTCCCTCACACACTCAGATTGCCTGCTTCTCCTATGTTCTTCTGGTCTCATTTCTAATTTTGCTGTAGTTTGTTGCCTATAAAGCCATTCAAATACATATAATAAGTTTATTATTAAGTTGCTGTGACAAAGTCAACATGCATGCTACAAACTTGGTTTAAGGTTTTTTCAAAATCCCTGAACCGAGATCAATGTTTTTTTTTACACAAACTCCTCCTGGAGTTTTCAAGCTAGCTACATCCACTAAACCTGGTACAGGCTTAAACTGTTCTGGAATAGTGTGCTATGACTTTTCTAACTGATTGAACTTACTGTTTTCACACAGCAAGTGATCAAATATGGGTAAAATTCCTTATGGTACATTCACGACATGTCAGAATTACTGTAGTTATGTAGATTCTACTCGGAGCTATTCACATCCTCAGACCTCGTAAGTTATTGGTTTCTATGGCAGCACACATAATGACAAATTACTTTCTTGTTAATAACAGCAACATTTTCATCAATACATGAATAGTTATTAATTAACTAACCTCGATATGCTCTGGCAAAATTTTTAAGGAAAATAAATTCTCCAGTAATCAATATCATAATAAAAAAAATGGAACATCACACAGAAATATGGGTTCAACTTCAACTGTTTAGGCCGCTGCCATATTGGTTCTTTTTACATGACGTCATGATTGTCATGTCAGAGCTTTCATAGAATACAATGTGAATTCAATTTACAATTTGGAATCTCATAACTACGGTAATTCTGACATGACGTGAATGCACCATTACATTGACAAAGTGTTCCTTATTAAGCTCCCCTCATGTTTATTCCGGTGTTGAATTGTTTGTTATGCTTTGTTGTGTGTTTCTCCAGTTGATTGGTTCCTGTGTCTGTTTATTCCTCTAGTCTTATTCTGAGTTTTTCTTTGCCAGTGTTTTAGTTCTGTCGCTTTTTCTCCATTGTGAGATTTTTTGGTTTTCACTTTGTTTGTTTATTTAATAAAGTCGTTTTCATTGCCTCCCTGCGTTTGGGTTCTGCCTTGCACTCTGTGACAATTTATACATATTTATAAGTAGGTGTTATGTATGTGTGTATATATACATGCATTTATTTGTATATATATATATTTTTTTTAAAAAGATTTTTTATTCTTGGTTTGTTTGAAAGAATGGATGGAAAAGCTACAATGAAATAGATGATATATTTGTTAGTGGCTTTTCTGAATAATAAAAGAAAAGAAAAGAAAGAAAGAAAAACCTAATCGTTTAGAAAAGGCTTTGTCAAGTCAACATAAAAGTTTGTCTTGACAAACTTTACTTTCCTACATTTAAATAATTTGGTCCTGATTCCAATGAGAATGGTCTATACTGGTAAAGAAAACCTTTGCTTTAATATTTATTTGTATTCTCACATGGATAAATCTCAGGTTTAACAGTGAATCACATATTTCTTCTTTTCCGTGTATTTTTTGTCTTGGTCTGGAACAGAATCATTGGTTCCTCTCTTATAGGACAACCAATACAGCACCCTATGGATAAGAACAGACAATCAAAATATAATCAATCAAACAATACAAACAAACAAACAAACAAACAAACAAACAAACAAACAAACCCACCAACAAACCAATAAATACAAATAAATTAAATATTAAAATATAGCCTTATTCACTTCTGTCTATCTTCAATCTGTCACTTCATTTTCCATTATACACAGACAAAATCAGGGCACAAATGGCTTATTTATAGTTGCCTCTGTCTATTAAGCTGGGATATGAGAGACAATTTTAACAAAACATTTTACACACATCATCTTTTAATACATTTTGAGACTAGGGCTGCAACTAATGATTATTTTGATTAACAATTAATCTATGACTATTCAGCGATTATTGCAGTGATTAATCATTAGCTCTTAACCGATTATTCAGCTTGTGCTCCGACTTAAAAGGTTATATTAAACGTGCTTACAAACAATAAATAGGACAAAATACATCTAAATAACATTCACTGAATTAAAAGGGGAAAAAATACTTTTTATTAAGTTTAATTCAGCAAAGAACTTCACAGCAAAACAAATCCTATTCTTATTCATTTTTTGTCTTGTTTTCTATTTATTTTCTATTCTATTTTGCTTCTCAGGTGAATGCATTTTTTTAAAGGATTTTTAGATATTTTAACATTTTTAATATTTTTAATATTATATTCAACATTCTCAGATAACAATTTTTCTTTTGCATTATATCTGCTAAAGAAAATTTATGTAGTTTTAAATGAGTTTTAGATATTTATATTGGGGAAAAAAGCTGAAACAAAAACAAATCAAAAATATATTTTGTTGCAGTGTATAATGGAGCAAAGACTACCCTCTCTCACTTTCTGTTCACTTCAATCCATCTTTAACTCACAAAAAACAAACTCTCTTTTATTAATAACGCTGTGTATTGACAGTTTTCTTCACAATAAGAAATGCACAGTTACACATATATTATTATTCAATAAGTCGCAAGTCATCACGTTGTAATCTAGCTGCGGTAAGTGTGCTTGAGAGAAGAGCATCCTCGTGACAGGGTGTGCATCAGACCGCACAGAGAAATGCCAGTAAATATAACTGCAAGTAAGATGTTACACCAGGGTGTTTCCTTCAAAGATGCTCGACAGGCAAGTTTTGCTTCAGTGGAGAGACAGTTCCGGCTCCACTTATTCCACAAAGAGAGTGCTTCTGTATTTACTTATTTAGTATTTTTGCATTAGAATTCCCTCATACTTTGAGATCTACATCACCTGAAGCTGTTTGGAAAGTTTAGAGTGCATCTAGACTGTGCGCTGTGTAATTATTCCTCTCCTCAGTCAGGTGCAAACTGCAGTGCTGCTCTTGCATGTCATCATTAGAGTTTAATGTGATCTTTGACAACAAATTGTTTTATTGTCGATCTTGTCGATAACGTCGACTAAGCGTTTCAGCCCTATTCGAGACACACTGAAATGTAACCATTTAAACATTAATTTACCCTAAACTAAGGAAGATCAGCAGAAGCATTGCAGCCAGACAGGTGGTAAGAATGTCAGTGCTGGGCAGCAACAAGGTGATTGGAACAGTGGGGGTTAGTGAAGAAAACTGTCCTCCTGGGAGCATTGCCTGTTCAAAGACATCCTGAAGCTCTGCTTGACCTAACTGCACCAGGGGGACCACTAAGTTGACAACCAGAGAGATAGATATTTAGTTTTAAAGGCATCCCTGTATGTGTACAAATAACAGCAACATTAGTTGAATATCTTTCTTTTTCCTGGGGGGGAGTGCTCACCAGTGAGGTAGTAGTAGATACGGATGAGCGAGTGCTCCTGAGAAAAAATTTCACATTGGTAGGTGCCTGAATGCTCCAGTCGAGCAGAAGGGATGAAGTAAAGAGGATCCACACCAACCGTGACTTCTTTGAACTGATCTATCAACATTGTTTTCCCCTGTACATTAAGAACAGAGGGAGTAATAAGTAAAGACTTAAATACTAAGACTAAGTATTGTCGGTAACACTTTACAATAAGGTTCTATTCGTTAACATTAGTTAAGGCATTCGGTATAATGACCGTACCATGCGTAATTGATTTTTAAAGCATTCATTAATCTTGGTTAATTTAAATTGTTTAACTATACCATTGCTCTTTGTTTGTTCATAATGCTTTAACTAATGTCAACATTAGCAACTATCATGTTATGGTGTATTCGTATATGTAGAAATTAACATTAACCATAATAAATGCTGTAAAAATATTGCTGATCTTTGTTCACTCATTTTATTTTTGCATTATGTTAACTAATGTGAACGTCTACAACCTTATTGTAAAGTGTTACAGGAATGTTCCAGGTTTTCAATAGACAGCATTTGTGGCATAATGTTGATTACCACAAAACTTATTTTGAATTGTCTGTATGTTGTGGCAGCGGGGGCGTGGTCAAGTGCCTGTCCGGAGAGAGAGAAAAGTAGTAAGGGCACTTACACCTGAGCTAAATTATTTCTAACACCTGTCTCTAATTCCAGTGATCACAGGGAGAGCGGATGAAACCACCCATGCCACCAGCAGTCAGGAGAGAGAGTCTGGGGCCTGAACAATTATTCTGAAGATTTAAAGTATTAAAAAGTATTATTGTGAAGCTGTAAAAGTATTATTGTGAAGCTGAAAAAACAGTATTGTGAAGCAGTGAGCACTGCAGTGGGTCCATTAAAAATCCTGACCTGAGAGGAGCAACCCGCCTTTCGTGTCCTCCTTGCACATCTAAACCTTATATATATATATAAATAATTGTAATATTAGATAGATAACTTTACACAGATAAGATTAGTAAATTATTTTATCACACTAAAATGATGTTAACACATAATGTTTATATCTTTTGACTATACTTTTAGGACGTAGTGTATTTTATTATTTATGGACTGGAGCCATTAAAGGAAAATTCTGGGTTCAATACAAGTTAGCTCAATTGACAGCATTTGTGTTTTAATGTTGATTACTACCAAATATTATTTAGACTATTTAACAAAAGTAAAGGGAAACATCAAAGTTACAGTGCAGTAAACATTAATGGCAGGAGGTCTGTACTTGAATGTGAATGGAGACAATTTATGGAGGGTTTAAAGGCAGAAATGTGAAGCTTATAATTTTATAAAAGCACTTACATTAATTTTGTTAAAAATCATGTATTATTTGAGCTGTAGTTGTTGAAAATGTAATTTTTACATTAATTGTAAGGTTTGTTGACATTACATCATCATGGCAACTAAATTATACAATTGGCTATAACTTTACACAGAAAAGATTTGATCACATTATGCGATTTTATCACACTAAAATCATGTTAACACACATATTGTTTATGTCTTGTGGCTATGCTTTTGAAATAGTGAGTATTTTAATGTTTACTGATTGACCCCATTCACTTCCATTGTAAGTGCCTCACTGTAAACCAGATTTTAATTTTTTATTTAAAGGACAGGCAAGTCAAAATAAATGTTTTTGGTAATCAATATTATGCCTCATATGCTGTTGATTAAGCTTAACTTGTATTGAACCCGGAATATTCCTTTAACTTCCGTTGTAAGTGCCTTACTGTAACTGCAAGGTTTTTCTTCTTTTTTAATATATGAGGTGAAAACTTTTTTTGTGGAAAACAATATTATGCCACAAATCCTTTTAACTGAGCTTAAATTGTATTGAAACAAGAACATTCCTTTAACATATTGTTACATTCATTACGCAATACTTGAAACTTGTGAAATTAATTAATTGCTACAACATATTTAAAACAATTTATTTTAAAATCAGTTACTTATTATTACACTTACTCATTGGTCATTTCATCCTTTGTCACGTGAACAACTTCATTGTTTGAAATGCATTTGTATGCAATCTACAGTGTATATGCATATCCTATGCATGTCTGACTTTCTACCAATCTCTGCAAAATTCAAGCATGTATAATTAAAGAGTAAAATCTGTTGCCCTAGCTTCTCCTCACCATTGCATATCTCCAGACTATCTCTACATCTTTGGGCAAGTGGAACGGGACCTCACACCACATCTGAGTCCTGTTGTTCTCCTCTACTTTGATATCCTTCACTGTGAAAGCACATATATCCCACATTACCAGGGCTGGGGAGTAAAGGAATACATGTGTGGCGGGGCCAGGTCGTGATTTCTCACACCCTGCCCCTAATCAGGCTAATTAGCCCTTGAGAAGGCCGACCGAAGATGGCAGTGCGACAGAGAGAGAGAGATTTACGGACAGCTGTCTGACACCTGTGTGTGCATTTGTCTTTTTGGTAAGTTTATGATTAAAATAATGTTTATATTATCAAGCTGGTTCTCGCCCCCTCCTTCCCATTAATCTCTTTACACTGGTGCTGAAACCCGGGAAGGAGGAGGTGAGAACCGGCTTGACGATATAAATAATAAAACTGAACCAAAAAGAAAAACACACACACAGGTTTTTAGGCAGAGATTTTACAGTTAAATCAATGAAAAAATATACAAATGCTGAAGAAGTAATCCAAAGTATTTCGAATATGTTACTGACCTCGAGTAATCTAACGGAATATGTTACAAATTACATTTCACAGCATGTATTCTGTAGTGGAATACATTTCAAAAGTAACCCTCCCAACCCTGCACATCACACACACACACACACACACACACACACACACACACACACACACACACACACACACACACACACACACACACACACACACACACACACACACACACACACACACACACACACATCTATAACACTTCACCTTGCAATTGAAAGCCTTTTGTCAACAGAAGAACAGGGGCAGCACAGTCTGCCTGCCATTCCCCTAATTATAATATTAAACGTAGCCTCTGGGGAAAGCAGTAAAGGAAATGATATGCTGAGCAGTAATTGTAGCTCTTCTGAGTGGAAATTAATACCACAGTGTGTGGTAGGGGTCCTGCCAACTTAGGTGACCCACAGGGCTATCAGTGCAAAATGTTATTATGTGTGAAAGTGTGTCAAAACCTAGGGTTTAGTTTAACTAACTTTCCCTGCTCTGAAGTACATTTAGTAGAGTTAAAAGCTACAAATAGATTTAGTAAATGCAGTTATGTAATTACAGAGCCAGTTCTGTCAGGGTGAGTTATAACATATCCATCATGTCAAGTGAACTAGGTGAGGGTGTGGGCTGCATAGAATGACATATCATAGTAGACTGAACAACTCACCGGGGCAATCAAGCGGGAACTCACAAGAGTCGAACTGACAGGTCATGCAGTTATAAACAGCTCCTTGCGCCTGGAAACCTAAAAAATAAATGTTATCCCATTTATGTGAGAATAAATGTTTTACAATCATATACTTTGAAACAATCTAATCAGATTTAAAAATAGATCAAGGTTAAAAGTAGATCAAGGGTGTAACAAAATATTCAGGATTGGGGGGCCAAATGTAAAAATTTTCCATTGAAAAATCCACATTGATCAATAAATATTCTTAATATTTGGAAGGATATGTCCCCCTCACTGTCTATGGAGATCATGACCCTGAAGTAGATAAACTAGACCCACTTTATATTAGTTGTCTTTAACTACTATGTACTAACATTAAACAATGTACTTATTGTGTAACTACATGTTGTTCTGTTAAATTCTCACAAGATTCACATTTGCTGCTACTAAGGTTGAAGTAAGAGTAGGTTTAGGTGTAAGTTTAGGGTTTAGATGAAAGGGTTGGGGTAGGGTTAGGTTTAGGTCAACAGTGTAACTACAGATGTAATTAAATGCTGGTAATTTAAATGTAAGAACAATGCTACAACACGTACAGTATGTACATGATATGTACATTGTATCAAATGCTTAAGTATATTGTAGTTAAAGACACTTAAGATAAAGTGGGTCCGATAATGTTGTTTATTTGTTTAGAAAACAAGTGTATACTGTAGAAGAGCTATGCCATATGTGATCAATGATAAAGGAGCGTGTCGCTCACCACAGGGGGGGAAGCATCCAGAAGCTGCAAGAAATGACAGAAAACACATCTTTAGATACTACAGTAACGTCATGTGCACAAGTCCACAAACTGTAAATAGTACTAATCATCAATTGTTAAATTACGGAGCTAAATTTGACCTGATCTAACCCTAAGCTCATTAAGAGATGTGAAATAATATGTATGACTTGAATAAACCCAGTTCATTTAGATTTGTTTGGCTAACATTCATTTTTGTGCATGAGAGGAATTCAGAGTAGGTTTAACAGTCATTAATTCAGTGGTGAATGAGTGTACTTATGTTCAAGGCAGGAAGAATGAAGATAAAGAAGAAACCCACAGCTGGTGGGGAAAGAAGTGTTTTATGGTATACCAAGCAAATAAATTAGAAGTGATAATGTAAGTCTTACCTCTAGGCAGACTCGAGGTTGCAGCAATGAAATTATTTGCTGCTGCCTGTAACCTGTTCTCATACACTGAGTCTAAAAGAAGGATAGAGCCATTTATCTTAATTGCACTCAATCTGTACATATCAAATGTGTGTGTTACAATCTGATGCTCTCCTTGATATTTCATTTTTTCAATCACGCATATTTTTAATATGACAAAGGAGCATTTCCTCCTCTTATTAGGTAAAACCTGTAATTAATTATCAGTAACTGTCAGATGTATAATTTTACAATTGCGTGCCATTACTTTTAGCATCTGACAAATCCGTTGTGTTTCTGGGTGTGGAGAGTGTAGGCACTCATTTGAAAGTTTTTATCTGTGCATACCAGTTTTCATGTTATGTAAGAAAGTGTACACATATTTGCAAAGAGGCCCCTTTGCAATCTAAGTACTGTTAGAGATCACTGTTAAGAGTTACACCTTCTAAAATACACATCTATTAGTTTTTATGAATCATGTCTAAAGGTAAATATTTACACTGTGGTCAGGGAAATCCACATTAAGGTAATAAAGCACTGTCACAGGGCTGGCCTCAAATCCTCATTCTGTAGTTATAACTTGGTTTCTGAAGATTAGTAATAAGATGCACCTGTTACCTTCATTTGTCCTCTGATCAAATTCCTCCACTATAGGCATAATTTCAGCCAGCAAGATATTCCTCAGCATCAGGTCATAGCCTCTTCCTGAGAAAGGAAAAAAGAAGAAAAAAAAGAGAAGAAGAGATGAATAGATCAAAAGATACCAAATGTATTAGCAAACACTTCAAAAAGTGGCAACCTGCAGTTGTTACCTTGAAGGGATAGTTCACTCAAAACAAAAAATCTCTCATTACTGACACCCTCATCCCAGATGTGGATGACTTTCTTCTGCTGAACACAAACAAAGATTTTTAGAACAATATTTCTGCTCAGTAGGGCCCCACAATGTAAGTGAATGGGTACCAAATTGTTTAAGCTTCAAAAGCAAATAAAGGTAGCACTAAAGTAATCCATACAGCTCCATTGATGAAATCCATATCTTTAGAAGTGATATAAGTGTGTAATACATACATACTATAATATATATATATAGTCCTTTTTTTACAATACATTTATATTTTCACATTCCTCTTCTTATGTTTTTGGAGATTCACATTCTTTGTGTATTTCACTACTAACCGCAGGAAGGATAATTTATAGTAATGAGGGACTTAAATATTGATCTGTTTCTCACCCACACCTATCATCTTGGTTATGAAGATATGGATTTAACCACTAGAGTCTTATGGATTACTTTCATGCTGCATGTATGTGCTTTCTGGAGCTTCAAAATATTGGTACCCATTCACTTACATTGTGGGGACCTACTGAGCAGAAATATTCTTCTAAAAATCTTTGTGTTCAGCGGAAGAAAGAAAGTCATAGACATCTGGGATGGCATGACTGTGAGAAAATGATCCTTTATCTTTTAAGGAGCTAGTTCCACCTGATCTGAACCTTAAAATACATTGGTTGGTGTAACCTAATATATTCAGGTTGATTCAGTGTTGTTAAATAACATACTTAACATTAATTAAACCTGTTAATTTATATGTTACCACATGAAGCACAATTGTTAGGTTAACATATTTTTCCAGTGTAGAGTGAAGTGAAGACAAACCCTTCTTTCAAATGAAGCATGTCTGTGACTTGTTTAATGTCTTTTATATTTTTATATTATAAATAGCTTAATGCATAATAAGGGTGTGATTTCTTACCCACTTTCCCTGCCTCAATTATTCTTGGTTCATTGTTGAATATTCGATCCACTGTTTCAAAACAAGAGTCCACATTCCTTATATTGTATTTGGTAAGAATGTGGCCCCAACACAAACGAAGACTGTCTTCGACATCTATAAAGCACTGATAACAATTCAAAGCTGGGCTCAAAATTGAGCAGAAAAACAACAGTTTCAACACAAACATTTCTCTTTTTGTGTTTCTGACACTGCAAAATGAAACTCAGTTTCAAAAGGTTCTAAGAATCTTTAGAAAATTCTTTGGAATGTTTATTACATCATAATCACAGATGAACCCATCAACACAAAGATTACACCTGATTGATTTACTGTGAAATAGAACTTGGTTTTCACATAGGCTATATGTTAAAATGAAGATGACTACAACCAGAATAAACAAAATTATTAAATGAAATAAGGCTTTT
Source organism: Xyrauchen texanus (assembly GCF_025860055.1). Lineage (NCBI taxonomy): Eukaryota > Metazoa > Chordata > Actinopteri > Cypriniformes > Catostomidae > Xyrauchen > Xyrauchen texanus. Next base: position 22,267,840 of record NC_068290.1, read on the forward strand.
GTAACATGAATTACATCAGGACATATAGGTGTAATAACTCAATTCAGTTAAAACTCCACACAAAAGCAATAAACACATGTAGTTTTTAGTGCTTTTGTGCTTCGCTAATATTTCTGATTCCTCATTTACCCCACTGTCTTTTCAACTCTCTCATTTGAACCATTTCTGCTGCAAAGTAAAGAGATGGTGTGAGTCTGTGTGTGTGTGCGCGTGCGTGCGCATGAGAGAGAAAGAGAAGGTGAAAGAAGAGGGAGAGGGTGATAGAGATGTGAATGAATATGTGTGCCTGCTGATGATGGTGGTGGGGTCCTTGTGATATTACAAATGATCCAAATTGAACGAAACAAAGGAAAAGACCTTCTGTGAATGTAATCAATCAAGAACCTCTGGTGCAGCAGAAGAAAGAAGGTAAAACAACAAAACAATAAAGAAACAGTGGGTGCAATAATGAGACATGAGAACAAGCGTAAATGCCTTTTAAACATATAGATGTAATGTACACAAAGGGAAAAAAACATCTTATACAGTAGAATGTGGAAAGATTGTGTCTGAGAAAGCAAGAGACACTAGCGAACAAGCCCACAAGCTCATTGCGTTCAGTATCCCACACCCCTCCCCCCATTCCATCACCCCAAAACCCCCTTTCCTCCCTCCACTTTCCTTTCCAGTCTTTTCCGAAGCGTCACCATGGTAACGAGACAGGGTGCCTAATACATGAAGTTAATATATTTCCAGTGGCAGGAGCGACTTGGGTATCAATGCATTCATCTGTCTCTGCAAAGACAAGCCAATCAATAGCACTAAGGAGACCCACCACAGACCTGCTAGAGAGCAGTCAGGGTAGTCAGTCAGCTGGCCTATCAGTGAAGATCAGAAGACAGGTATCATAGCACTACACTGTCTAAAGATGCTAATTTTACAGTTGGTTCTCTGACAAGAGGCCAGGAATTCAGTAAGAGCAATCTGAAAAATGTAGGTTTCATGTAGTGTCCAATTCTTCCCCTAGGTTTATTCTTCATTTGTGATTCGCAGTGTACATTAGTTTCATGATTTTTTTTTTCAACAACACTGCCCTACAAAGGTAAAACACAGTAACTATGCTAACAGTGAAACTGAGAAAAATGGCTTCAAAGTTTTTTAATTCTCCAGTCAAATGCGTTACACATACACATATCGTAATGTACTCATTATAGTTGATTCAAACCTATGTCATAGATCAGATAGTCTGAAAGACATGATTTCGTTAGGGTATAATAAAAGGTTAAATTACTGTTTTGCCTCTAACAGCAGATGGGACTAAAACAGAGATTTGTAGAAGTTATATTTTGGCATTATTGACAGTAACACTAAAATGTCTATTTAACATTTTCTGGCAATGCTATGTTGGACAATTTATTTATCTTTCATTTAATGAAAGATAATAAATATTTGCATCTATGTCTAGTCTCTACACGTCCGTTATTTCATAATTTACATTTTGTCTCATTTAGACCAAATGACAGTACCAGTGATGGTTATATTTTGGGGTCACTACCCTTAGCTGTCTTATAATTGGACCGTTTCTTTGTCTAGAACACAAAGCCAGCCAATAGGGTGTGCCCCCAGTGGTCACTACTGCAACTGGAGGTCAATATTTAGGGTTAATCAAACTAAATATAAACATAAAACTGCCACTTTTCAACATAAGTTTACTCTTTAATTTAGGCACACAAGAAATAAATGACAAAGAATGCTCCTTTGTTTAATTTTTGGGGATGACAACGCATGCAGCCCTGTTCCTGAGGACCTCACCTGTGACCTTATTTGACCTAACAGGTTAAGGGTCTCAGGGACAAAGAGACATACTTGGAAAAATATGACCAAGTTGCTGGAATTAAAAACACATACATCTTATGTCATGCTTTCGATTCCAATGTTTTCATTACTTCAGATTCCAAACATTTAAACCACCTGGGAAAAAAAGGGCTCAGACTGCATTGCGCTGTACACATTCAGTCAGATTTTCACACTCAATGCATTCTGGCTGGCAGGGTGCAAAGAGAACAGTAAACACATAACTCCATATATAGAACTCAAAGAACGTGCCAGTTAATGTTTGCACTACACTGTGTCGTGTCAGTCATAATAAAACCATGGGGTGTTGTTGGTGGGTACATTTACTGCAATAGGTTTCACCGCAGAAGCTGTAAGCCTTCAAACGCAGCATTGCATCATCTGCTGCAAGATTGTGCCAGCAGCTTCAGTAAAACCTCATCTGCTAAAGGAGCTTTACCTTTGGAGAATTACAGATATATTTGCTGAGTCCCTAGACAAAGTATTTTCCATAATATTGCATAATAACCAGTAGCGTTGATTCAGAAAAAAAATATTAATATAGAACTAATTTGCGTAAAGCAATTCTCAGTAAATTAAATCAACAAACAGAAAATAGCCAGGAACACATTATATATATATATATATATATATATATATATATATATATATATATATATATATATATATATATATATATATATATCACAAAAACATGGACCGCAGTTTCCACTGGCTACAGGTAACATGAGAACAGGGCAAAATGGAATACCTACTGCTCCATGTCTGGAAGTAATCCAGATTTGAATTTAACCTGTAAAGATATAAAGGAAAAACATTAATTTGTCCAATGTTACGCATTTTAGGAGGCTAAATTTATAGGTGTGAATTTAAACTGAAATCTAAAACTGGGAAATGAACAGAGACTTAAGGTACAATGGTGCAATAGTACCCCCTATTGGTAGACAGCTGATAGAACTGACACAGTGATACACAAAATTGCTCATTCTTTGCACTGAACGTTAGTAAATGACAATGGTACAGATTATCAACATCAGAAATTAATCTGAAGATCAAACAAAAATAAATAATGAGAAAAACTATGAAAGATGTGATAGATGTGACTTCATGGAACACATGTAATTCTTCAGACTGGACTCAAAAATACAATCATGACAAAATGATCCTTGAAAAATCATGGTATCATGAATTATGAAAATTACTGCAGCAGTAGTTAGACCTACATTTCTTTAGTCTTTTCAAGGTGTCACAGAAAGAAAAAAAAAACACTGATTAAACCAAATAAGTGACAATAATGCACTTTAAAGCATCAGATTTATCAGTCTTCCATTCAAAATACATACACACACACACACACACACACACACACACACACACACACACACACACACACCAGTCCAATGTTCAGCAGATGCATGTGCACAGGTGTGCACACAAGCACCATAGTAAACTGTCTATGACAAAGACTTTTAAGTCTCTGCTCAGCCAAAAAACGCATAATCGTGTGTATGAATGGCGAGAAAAGCCAAAATGAGATGCAGAGAGCACTACCTTTTCGCAGGTCTGGAATCTGGAATATGCAGACTTTGGTGATGTCAAGTTTTTGGTGATGAAAAGTATTCATTCATGCCAATGAATGAAATCTCTTGAACACTAAGCATACAATGCAATTAGCTGGAAAACCAATTCACACACTCTTGAACAGCATGAGGGATGTGGAAATGCAAGTGTCTGACTTGAAAGTTAAACCTGAAAAGACAAAGAGAAACATAAATGAAAAAAATAAAAAATGCACATGAAATTCAGCAATATCCATCATCAGACACATCGTCTGTATATCCTATCTGAGTGTCTGGTCATATCTTCCTCTTTCTGGGGGTAAAAGAGACAGACAGTCATACAGCCAGACACACAGACAAAGAGCCCATTGGAAGGTAGACCAGAGACAATTGCAGTGATCCAATAATTAACACACAACCTACCTCCCCTACAGTGATCCTATAGTCAACAGGACCACAAGCACCTCAGATTGTGACCAGTCAGTCAGACAGACACACACAATCACACAAACTACACACACAGCTGTGCAGACACATTTTCTGTTCACCAGCATCACTGATTCTGTCTTCCATGACTCTGTCTCTTCTCAGCATCTCAACCACTCACATCCCTTGTCCCCTAATCTCAAACTCTGTCTACCTCTCTCTTTCTCTCTCCCTCCCTCCCAAGCCTATACTATTTCCATTTTCTTCCACCTCTCTCTCTCTTCCCTCGCTCATGTTTTTTCATGCATCGTGTCTCTGTTACTCCCCCTGCCCCCCTTCTTTTGCAGTCTGTGTGCCATGCGCCTGTGTGTGTGTCTGAAAGAGAGAGAGGAAATGTGTGTAAAAGACAGAGGGAGCAGGGAGGGGGCAAAGGGGAGAGAGAGAAGAGAGGAGAGTGGAGAATAGGAAGGAAAGGGAAAAAAATGGGGAGGGTTAGAGTTTCAAACAGGGTAAGATGCGAGAGAGCATCAGGCAAACAAAAAGATAAAGTGCTGGAAAATATTACTCCCTGTGTTTGCCGCAATTTTCTCTTAATCAATCTGCAGTATGCCTCATCAGATTTCACTCCATCTCTCCAACACATGCCACGCTGCTCACCAGTGTAACGAATCAGCAACACTTGTACGCTAACATGTTCGCACAGGTACTACATATATTTTCAGCACTTGAGGTAGTGCCTGAGGCATTGTGCTTAATGCAATAGAACCCACTGTGCAGCAGATTCAAATGCACAATAAAATACAATGGATAAAAAGTCAGCCATATGGTGGGCATTGCAGCATCATTCTACACTGCAAAAAGTGGTAACCTGCAATTGTTAACTTATGAGGCTATTATCTAACACCTTATGTATTCAGGTTGATTCAGTGATGTTAAACAAAATTTTTGACTTGAATAAAACCAGTTAATTGAGATGATACCACATGAAGCACATTTATAACTTCATATTTATTTTCTGTGTACACTTGTCTTTATGGTATATGACATGCAGTATGCATGTTCTGTGTCTTTAAGCTCAGTCTGGCTAGATCTTCTACATTTAGGTCATGTGTGACAGAAATGCATTGGTTTCTGAGCATCTGAAAAGTATACACACTCTCATGCACACTGCCAAAAATCAACAGTTTGCCAAAATAAAAACTTAGAAACATTTTCAGCTGGGTATCATTTCTCAAAGTTGAACTAAATCTGTAATAATGCTGCATTGTCCTCCCATGGCCTCTTTAGCAAGCCACAATATAGTCCCACAGCCTTGGTGGAGGTGTAGTCATTTAAATATGATTTATGACATGCTGGTACAGTGAGTGGGGGTGGTTACTCTTGGCTTGGTTTTGAGAAGGAACAGTAACAAAGACAGACACAAACAGGAGAGAAGGGGGTGATAGCTGCCCTGACCCACACAACGAGGGAGAGCTATGATGGTATAGCCCCATTCCATGTCATTTGCAGTCAGTGGGTAGGAGAGCCCCTTGTTCTAGTGCCAAAATGTCTGCCGCAGACAGCATCATCAGTACAGTTTGGGATAAAGATGGTCAGACATTGATGTGAAGCAACATGAAAGACAGCTTTTGAACAAGGGTGCACAAGTATGGATCAGCTATACCGTACATTAGCTTTACAGCAGATTATTCTGGGCATGCAAAGGGAATGCTTAGTAACCTCCATTTCCACACACAGCCCTATAACACAGAGGGATAGCAACAGCTGTTAGTGGCACTTTCTCTTCTGGCTGGAGGCAGTCTGGGAGTTATTTACAAAAGCTTCCATCTTTCTTAATATTTTTTCTCTCTCTCTCTTTTATTTATCTCTCCTCTCCTATTGAACTATAGTAATATTTTTATGATTCTCTCTATATCTGCATATGTTTCCCTCTGTCTAACTCTTCCCCCCTTACCTTTTCTATCTTACCTCTTTGTTTGTCTTATTAAGGTGAATTATTATATTACTGAGGTATATATATTTATATATGCAACTTTTAAAATATGTCTTTGATAATTAGGTTTAAAAAATATTTTTACGGAGTGTCAGAAATCACAGCATGATTTAAGCTGAAAATTCTGTCATCATTTACCCACCCTTATGACCCTCCAAACTCATAAACTAATATTCTCACGTGGTGCCAAATAATGCCAAAAATTAACTTTTTCATTAATGGGCCAATATTTGTCCCCTGGAATTGTGAATCAGGGACATTTTTATCTTTCTTTTTAGGGCCAATTTTTTTCTAAAAAGGAGGGAACATGCACAAGCATCCAATATTTCTTACGGCAGATGACGGAGCAAAGCATTAAAATACAAATGAAGAGATTCGAACACCGTTTCCCATTTACTGATTCAAAATAGTAACGTTTTGATCAACCTGATCTTTGTGCCAGTCAGTGTTGCTATTTTAATATAATAGGCCTAAAATCGAAAAATATCTGATGTTACAAATAAAAAATAGAGGAATTCATTCGGGAGACATTTTTGGCCCCAAATTCAGGGGCATCTTTTGTCACTTTTAGTGACATTTCTGCCCTGAGCAATTGATAATTTCTGTTCCTGGCATAACTTTTATATATGGCGATCACTCACAGGCATTCTTTGGTGGTTTGGAGTCCGATTCAAATGAACAGTCAGATCGCATTTGTATGTTTTTTCATAATTTGCTGTCATTTGCGGGTTAATTCGCTGGGTTATTTCGTCAGATGTTGCGACGAGAAGACATACTGTGTTCAAAATGGCATAAATTATGACTTCACAGTGCAATATGAAGGGAAAACTATAATGATGGCAACACAGTAGGATCGTTTGAAGAGAATTTTCAATAAAAAAATGACTTAAACGTAAAAGTACTGACCCAAAGAGATCCGCTACGGTAACACACACCATCTGCGTGCTACCACAATTTGATAAAGTTGAATGTCAGGGGCGGAGCCAGGAGTTTTTCAAAACGGTGGCCAGGCAGGGGCAATCGATCAGTTTGTGGTGGCACAGAAATGTTCAGGCAGCCGTTTTATATCATTGGACTGTGGGGGCGGGGGGTGTGAGTGGATACAATAGCTTATTTGCAGTCACATGATTCTGATGACGCGCAAAATTCAGATGGAGGGCAGGAAGTGAAAAGCAGAAAGGACGAGATGGAGGAAAGTCTGTACTTTCTAGTTTAGACGCGATTACGAGAGAAAGATATAAACAGAAAATCACAACATATGATGGATGTGATCCTTATATTATGAAGAGGAGTGATTTTTCAACTGGATTTAAATACTTGCCTGCCATCGAGGTGGGAGATATAAGAAATTACTTTGTCCTCCAGACATCTTTCTACTCCAGAAAACAAATGAAAGCATACAAAAGTATGGAGGCATACAACTTTTTTGTTTGTGGTTTGGTCAACGACCACAGTACCAAGGTGTTCCACAATGACTGTCGTTTGGTTTTTGCCAGAGTGAGTAGCATATATTTTTTTCCTGTGGATTAACCTAGCAACAAACATTAAACGCTGCAGCGACTCTCCTTGTTAGCATTACGGTTGTTTACATGATTAGGTTAACCACTCTCAAAGGTCCGCTGAAACCCCACTAAAAACATGTAACTATTACTTTAATGTTACAAAGTACGGAACCAGCTAACGTTACATAAACATAGCGACATAAGTTGTATTAACGTACCTTTGACAAAGTGCTCACTGCACACATGAGCATTACCGACTTTGCTCCTTCAGACCGCAGATGCAATTTACATTCCTTTTTTCCAGCGTTTTTCAGTCAATTTCTTGCATTTTCCCCCTTATGAACTACAACTTTTGGTACGCGATAAAAGCTCCTTGCGGTTTCATGCAAAACATAGACGTTTTGACTTTGTGATAGTGCTTTCCTATGTAGAAAATCATTTCCTGCCCTCCATCTGCATTTCGCACCACAGCAACGCAGTGCCGTGATGTCAAACAAGCTATGACACCCGGGACGGAGAGGTTTGGCGACCTTGGAGTGTATACATGTTAAGTTTGTACATTTGTACAGAGATGATTTCACCTCTAAAGAACTAAATTGTGCCAGAAAATATATATCATATATATATATATAATCATAAGTAATAGGAAGGAATATAAGATTGTGCTTGCCCAGCCTGCTCAATTACAAATTAATATATAATATATAATATAGTGTTGAAGTCATAAGTTTACATACACTTAGATTTAAGTAATTAAAACTCATTTTTTTTAACCATTCCACATATTTCATATTAGCAAACTAGAGTTTTGGCAAGTCGTTTAGGACATCTACTTTGTGCGTGACATGAGTCATTTTTCCAACAGTTGTTTACAGACAGCTTTTTTCACTTTTAATTGACTATCACAATCCCAGTGGATCGGAAGTTTACATACACAAAGTTAACTGTGCCTTTAAGGAGCTTGGAAAATTCCAGAAAATTATGTCAAGCCTTTAGACAATTAGCTTCTGATAAGAGGTGTACTGAATTGGAGGTGTACTTTTGGATACATTTTAAGGCCTACCTTCAAATTCAGTGCCTCTTTGCTTGACATCAAGGGAAAATCAAAAGACCTTAGAAAAAAAAAAATTGTGGATCTTCACAAGCCTGGTTCATTCTTGGGAGCAATTTCCATATGCCTGAAGGTACCACGTTCATCAGTACAAAAACAATAAGATGCAAGTATAAACACCATGGGACTATGCAGCCATCATACCGCTCAGGAAGGAGATGCATTCTGTCTGCTAGAGATGAACATAGTTTGGTGCAAAAAGTGAAAATCAATCACATAACATCAGCAAAGGACCGTGTGAAGATACTGGAGGAAACAGGTAGACAGGTATCTATATCCACTGTAAATCAAGTCCTTCATCGACATAAAATGAAAGGCTGCTCAGCAAGGAAGAAGCAACTCCTCCAAATCCACCATAAAAATGCCAGACTACAGTTTGCAGGTGCACATAGGGACAACTTTTTGGAGAAATGTCCTCTGGTCTAATGAAACAAAAATGTAACTGTTTGGCCATAATGACCATTGTTATGTTTAGAGGAAAAAGGGTGAGACTTGCAAGCTGAAGAACACCATCCCAACCATGAAGCATGGGGGAGGCAGCATCATGTGCTTTGCTTCAGAAGGGACTGGTGCACTTCACAAAATAGATGGCATCATGAGGAAGGAAATTATGTGGATATATTGAAGCAACATCTCAAGACATCAGCCAGAAAGTTAAAGCTTAGTTGCAAATGGGTCTTCCAAATGGACAATTGCTTAAGGACAACAAAGTCAATGTATTGGAGAGGCCAATATCACAAAGCCCTGACCTCAATCAGATAGAGAACTGAAATGGCAGAATGTCTCGGGTTACTTAACTGTAACCTCTGTTCCCTGATAAAAGCGGAACGAGATGCTGTGCTGATTTAGCGCTTTGGGAACGTCTTTAGGAGTGACAAGCTATGAATATGTGTGCAACACGTCAATTAAATTGACTAGAATTTACAGCCTCAGCCGGTGACATCATCAGGATGCGCCAGTACAGGGGCTATAAATAGATGCGCCACAGGTTAGGCTGCTTAGCATTGCTTGTTCTTATTCTCAAAAGTTCATCGTTATAATCATCGTTCATCGTTATATCCTTTGTCATTTTACTGCGTTTGAGGTTTTTCCTCTTTTCTACTGTTTCATCTGCGTGTATTTTACCTGTTGCTGCTGGCACCTAGCTAGAGACTGTGTTTGTAGCCTGCTAGTTTTTTTTCTTTTTCTTATATATCTGTTTTCAGCCTTTAATCCTTAACATCTGCCATTTTTAAGGAGCATCGGGTTTCCCTCGTATTATTCTCTTATCACGATTCAACTGCGAACACATTCCACCTCCATTGGCGTTCTATTTTTATCGCGATTAAACTGTGTGCATTTTTTCATCGCGCACCCGGTTTTTATCCTCTGCTATACACAGATTATTGTATCGATCTCAAAGCACCGCTTATCAAGAACAACCACCACCAACAACAAACAATTTTGTGAGGGATTCACGTCAATCTCAAACCCTCACCGTTCAGGAACAACTAACAACAAACAATTTGCGGTAAGTCATGGCATCCGCTCATGTTATTTCTTCCTGCATTGCATGTCAACATGTTTACAATATACTCCGTCAGCAGTGAGGGATTCACATGTGATAAATGTAAGGAATTAGTCAGGCTGACGGAGAAGGTTAATGAGTTAGAGACTCGCATTCGAACGCTAGTGGAGGTCAGTGAGAAAGAGAAACTGGTAGATACTATTTCGGATGCGAGTAATACAGAGAGCAACACACACACTTTGGTTCTGGCTTTAGAGCCCCTGCAGCAGGGCATTTGGGTGACGTCTCGGCAGCATGTCGGCACTAACGACGTCCGGCTTCGCCAGTCGGAGATCATGTTAGAGAGGTGTGCGAAAATGCAAAAACAATGTCAGACACTGTAATATGCTCTGGTCCCCTCCCTGCTCGTCGTGGTGACGAGGTTTATAGTAGATTAGTGTCACTGAATGGCTAGATGTCTGAGTGGTGTCTAAAGAATAAAATAGGATTTATAGACAATTGGAAGAGTGTTTGGGGTAGACCTGACCTGCTAAAGAGAGACGGACTCCATCCCTACAGGGAAGGTGCCACTCTCCTCTCTAGTAATTTGGCTCATAGTCTTAATAATGATAGTATTTGACTAACTGGGGCCCAGGTCAGGAAGCAAATAAACTGGTTAATCCGAACGTCTGTTAGCTGCCTTGAGACATCACACAGGTCACATAAACTATAACACATAGAGACTGTATCACCTAGATATATCAGAGACTGTGTCTGTTCCCCAATCTACCAAACACAATACCCTCACTAAATTGTTTAGAAAAAATTTTATTAAGGTCAAAACAAACAAATTAAAAGTACACATCATATAAAAATAGGGCTACTAAACATTAGATCTCTTTCTACCAAAGCACTAATTGTTAATGAAGTGATTACAGATCATAGATTGGATGCATTCTGTTTGACTGATACCTGGCTTAAACCGAATGAATATATTAGTTTAAATGAATCTACTCCCCCAGGTTATTGTTATAAACATGATCCACGTCTGAAGGGTCGAGGAGGAGGTGTTGCCACAATTGACAGTGAATTGACGGTGTTACTCAGAGGACAGGATATAAATGTAAGTCTTTTGAAGTAATAATGCTTAATGTGACACCGTCAGATATAAATTAAAAATCTATGTTGTCTTTTGTCCTTGCTACAATTATAGATCACCTGGGCCTTATTCTGATTTCCTTGGTGAATTTGCTCATTTTTTATCAGATCTTGTAGTTACTGTAGATAGAGCTTTAATTGTTGGTGACTTCAACATTCACATCGATAATGAAAATGACACATTGGGATTAGCATTTATCGATATTCTCAACTCTCTTGGAGTCAGACAAAATGTAACAGGACCAACTCATCGCCATAATCATACGCTAGATTTAATTCTGTCATATGGAGTTGATGTTGATAATTTAGAAATTCAGCAGCAGAGCAATGACATCTCGGATCATTACCTCGTCTCTTGTATGCTGCAATCAGCTAATGTTACTCAATATACACCACGCTATCGTTCAGGTAGAACTATTCTTTCGACCACTAAAGATAGCTTCACTAATAATCTTCCAGACCTATCTCATACACTCAATAAACCCCAAAGCCAAGAAGAGCTTGATGAAATAACAACAAATATAAATGCAGTCTTCTCTAGCACTCTTGATATTGTCGCCCCACTTCGATTAAAGAAAATTAAAGTAATAAGCCCTGCACCATCATCACAAATGATCAAAATCATGCTCTCAAGAGAGCAGCTCGGAAAATGGAGCGCATGTGGAAAAATACAAAATTAGAAGTATTTCGTGGTGCATGGAAGGATTGTGTCTGTAGATACAGACAGGCACTAAAAGCTGCCAGGTCAGCCTATTTTAGTAAACTCATAGAAAATAACCACAACAATCCTAGATGTTTATTCAGTACTGTGGCTAAATTGGTTAGGAATAAAGCCTCAACAGAACCAGACATTCCGTCACAGCACAAGACTAACGCCTTCATTAATTTCTTTACAGATAAAACTGAAATAATCCGAAATAAAATTGGAATTATGCAATCATATGTCATAGCACCTCAGAAAACAATGTCCAATAATTTTCCTCACATGCAACTTCAATCCTTCTCTGTCATAGGTCATGAAGAGCTAACAAAACTTATAGAAACATCAAAAGCCACGACATGTTTGTTAGATCCTATACTAACCTATACCATTTCAAAACCTTAATATACCATTTAAAACTTTCTTAATATTATTAACTCCTCGCTATGCTTAGGACATGTCCCAAGAAACTTTAAAATGGCAGTTATCAAACCTCTTATTAAGAAGCCACAACTTGATCCTGGAGAATTGGTTAATTATAGACCGATTTCAAATCTCCCATTTATGTCAGAAATACTAGAAAATGTAGTATCCTATATGTTCATTTCTACAGAGAAATAGTATATACAAAGAATTTCAGTCAGGATTTAGGCCTCATCACAGTACAGAGACTGCACTTATCAGAGTTACAAATGACTTGCTCTTATCAACCGAACGTGGCTGCATTTCTATTCTAGTGCTTTTAGATCTTAGTGCTGCATTCGACACGCTAGATCACGACATTCTCTTGAATAGGCTGGAGAATTATGTTGGCATTTGTGGGGTTCCATTAGCATGGTTTAGGCCATATTTAGCAGACCGCTACCACTTTGTCTATGTAAATGAGGAATTGTCAAACCAAACAAAAGTAAAATATGGAGTGCCACAGGGATCAGTTTTAGGGCCTCTGCTTTTCTCCATGTATATGCTTCCCCTGGGAGATATTATCAGGAATCGTGGAATAAGTTTCCACTGCTATGCCGACGATACACAACTTTATAGTTTTTCAAAACCTGATGAGATTTTACAATTCTCTAAATTAGCAGCGTGTATCAATGAAATAAATGATTGGATGGCCAGAAATTTCCTTCAGCTCAATTTTGACAAAACAGAGGTACTAATTATTTTACCAAAAAACTCAGAAAATAAGCCACTACAATATAATTTGACTCTCGATGGATGTACTGTTACATCATCTTCAACAACGAAGAACTTAGGTGTTATATTTAATACCAATCTGTCCTTTGAAAATCAAATTACCAATGTTTGTAGAACAGCATTCTTCTACCTAAGAAATATTGCTAAATTACGGCACATGCTCTCTGTTGCTGATGCCTTCATGACCTCAAGACTAGATTATTGTAATGCATTACTGGGAGGATGTCCAGCAAAATCAATAAATAAACTTCAATTGGTTCAAAATGCAGCAGCCAGAGTGCTAACGAGAACCAAGGAATATGATCATATTAGCCCCATTTTATCATCGTTACATTGGCTACCTGTTAAATTCCATATTAATTTTAAAATTCTGTTAACTACATACAAAGCTTTGAATGGTCTAGCTGATTGGTCTAGGATTTAGGTTAGACCACACCGAACCTCACCAAAATTACCGGCCAGGTTGAACTGCGTTTCACATCCCTGATCTCTGCCTGCATCACCTCGGTCTAACTTCGATCTTGAAATGGAATGCATAGACTAACAATTGCCAACAAAAGCCTTCATCAGTCAATTAACAAGGACAATTGCACCTATGTGAACATCTGCAGTTAATCCAGGATGGACTTCAAAGACATTGGTCATTAATCTTACAGTTCAAACAAAATCGATGTTTAAACACTGACCCTTAACACTTCCTTAGTTTAATAATTTTAAATCATGACTTTAACTATCTGCGATGGACTGGCGACCTGTCCAGGGTGTCCCCCGCCTTTCGCCCAATGTTAGCTGGGATAGGCTCCAGCCCCCCGCGACCCTGTACACAGGATAAGCGGTTGACGATGGATGGATGGATGGATGGATGGACTTTAACTATACATAAATAATATTTACATTATATTCATTAGGTTAGCCAGAGGGTAACTGGCCCCCACAGTGAGTCTGGTTTCTCCCAAGGTCATTTTTCTCCATTAATCAACATCTTGAGTTGATTGAGTTGGAGTTTTGTGTTCCTTGCCACAGTCGCTTTCATCTTGCTCACTGGGGTTATTAATAAAATTATTATTGAATTACTTATTTTTGAACACGATAAACAATCGTATTTTATCTAATTACACAATGATGATTCATCAACATTATAGACATTAATTGTATCGTCTGTTAATGCATGATCTTCTGTAAAGCTGCTTTGAAACAATGTATGTTGTGAAAGGCGCTATACAAATAAAATTTACTTGACTTGACTTGACTAGCCCTGATACCTACTGTCGAAGCTTGACCGTGCCTCGTAGGCCAGGGAAATAGCATCCATCACCCAATGTGACACAGTTTGCTTGGTGGCGGGCCGCCCCTTTGTTACGACCCCCATGACAAACAAATAGTTGCCCTGAAGTCTTTCTTGCTCCAGCGTTATAAACGATGGGGAGCAGAAGGCTTCGAGAGTGACCGAATATATGGTCGAGAAAGGAAACTTAGGCAGGTAGTCAGGATGAGGGTACAATATTGCTTTAGCCATTCCTGGGGCAAAACCTAAGCAGGATGGCAAGATTGACAGAGCCTGCAGATCCCCAATTCTTTTTAGAGAAGTAATTGTGATAAGAAAAACCATCTTGAGAGTCAGAAATTTATCAGACGCTGACTCTAGAGGTTCAAAGGGGGTCTCAACCAGACCCTCAAGCACTATTGCTAAGTCCCATGAAGGGATCCTGGTCCTAGCAGGAGGTCTCAAATGCATGGCTCCACGAACAAAGCGAGCAAGCAGGGGATGTTTCCTCAAAGGCATCCCGTCAATCAAGGCATGGCAAGCTGATAGAGCGGCCACATAAACCCTGAGAGTGGCGGGGCATGTGCCTGCTGATCATTTTTCCTTTAGAAAATCCAGAACTGAAGCAATTATGTGCATTATGTGCACTGCACCATCTTTCAAAGACACCCCATTTATTGGCATAACTTCTTCTAGTAGAGGGAGCCTTAGCACTTAGAATGGTCTCGATAACTTCAGGTGAAAGCCCAGTGTCCCTCAGTTGGTACACTTCAGGGGCCAAACATGAAAATTCCATAGCTCGGGCCGGGGATTAAATATTGTCCCCTGCGCCTGAGACAGAAGGTCCCTCCTGTCCAGAATTGCCCAAGTTGAGCAGTCGAGGAGAGACATTATCTACGAGAACCATACGCTGTTCGGCCAACGTGGCACTATCATTGAGAGACAGGACCCTTGCTGGCGAACTCTGGCCAAGACTCCAGGGAGCAGAGAAACTGGAGGAAACACATACAGGTGCATTCTGTGCCATCGCGTCCAGACCCAGGGGGGCTGGGTGACTCAGAGAGAAGTAGAGGGGACATTGTGCTGTCTGTTGGGAGGCGAAGAGGTCCACTTCTGCTCTGTAAAATCTCAACCAGATTTGTTCCACTACCTCAGGGTGGAGTTTCCACTCCCCTGTCGGTATTTTCTGTCTGGACAGTAAATTTGCACCCACATTCAGGCATCCAGGAATATAAACTGCTCTGATTGACAAGAGCTTGCCCTGTGCCCAAAGGAGAATCTGCCGTGCCAGTCTGTTCAGCTGATATGAACGTAGACCTCCTTGATGGTTTAAGTAAGAGACTACTGCTGTGTTGTCCACCCGTATCAGGACATGGCAGTCTTCAGAGCCAGAAATACAGCCATCAACTTGAGCAATTCTTTTCCTTGTCTCCCATTCCCCTTGAGCTGGATGACCACTTAGCATCTGTGTGTGCCTAACAAATTCTAACTCCTAACAGAGGAAAGTAGAAAGTTCTGTCAACAACACACAGAGTGATCTGAAGACAAAAGATGCACATGTGGCCCATCTATTTATAGCCCCTGTACCGGCGCATCCTGATGATGTCACCGACGGAGGCTATAAATTCTAGTCAATTCCATTGATGTGTTGCACACATATTCACAGCTGGTCTCTCCTAAATACGTTCCCAAAGCGCTAAATCAGCGCAGCATCAAATTGTAGATTTTTGATAGGGAACTGAAAAAGCATGTGCAAGCAAGGAGGCCTACAAACCTGACTGAGTTACACCAGTTCTGTCTGGAGGAATGGGACAAAATTCTAGCACCTTCTTGTGAGAAGCTTGTGGAAGGCTACCCAAAATGTTTGACCCAAGTTAAACAATTTAAGGGCAATGCTACAAAATACTAACAAAGTTTATGTACACTTCTTACCCACTGGGAATGCGATGAAAGAAATAAAAGCTGAAATAAATAATTATCTCTGCTATTATTCTAACATTTCACATTCTTAAAATAAAGTAGTGATCCTATCTGACAGGGAATGTTTTCTATGATTAAATGTCAGGAATTGTGAAAAACTGAGTTTAAATGTATTTGGCTAAGGTGTTGTCATGTGTATTTTGTTGGTTCATGTTTTTCATGTCTTTTATTTTGAAGTTCTAGTTCCTGTTTCATGTCATGTGGTTCCCTTATCATGTGATTTAATGTTTCCCTCCATGTGTCTTGTTTTCATTGGTTGTTTGTCTTGTTATCTTGTTTAGAGTTATTTGTGTTTATTGGTTATCCTTGACATGTGTTCTCCTATGTTCATGTTTTTAACCCTCATGTTTTCCATTGTCAGGTATTATTGTGTGTAACTTTGGTTGTGATTTCAAGTTTATATCAAGCCAAGTTTATGTTTGATTCATGTTTGTAGTTAGGGTTTTTTGGATCACACATTTAAACAAATAAATTTGCACTTGGGTTCTTTACACTTTCATCATCATCATCATTGTCAGTGCCAGCAACAACGTTACAGGTGTACGCAAACTTCTGACTTCAAGTGTGTGTGTGTGTGTGTGTGTGTGTGTGTGTGTGTTTTCAACCGAGATCCCCTATAGTGCTTTTCACAACACATCGTTACAATGCAGCTTTATAGAAAATTATGCTATAACAGAAAATGAAGCTTCAATATCTGTAATAATGTAAATGAGTCATCATTCTGTGGTTTGATATGTTATCTCACATACAGTATATAGTGAAGAAATAATAATCTGCAAAGTATTTATTTTCTTTGGTCATGTGTTATCTTGCCTAGGGAACCAAGTGTGCCAGTGTCCCCTAAAAAAATAGCTACATGACATCTCTTATTTCTATTGTATTTACATTTACATTTATGCATTTGGCAGATGCTTTTATCCAAAGCGATTTACAGTGCACTTATTACAGGGACAATCCCCCCGGAGCAACGTGGATTAAGTGTCCTGCTCAAGGACACAATGGTGGTGGCTGTGGGGATCCAACGACCTTCTGATTACCAGTTATGTGCTTTAGTCCACTACGCCACCACCACTCCATATATTCCATGTATTCTTCTCTATCTCTCTTATGTTAGATTAGTTCCTATCTCTTTCTGCTATTCTTTCTGTCTCTGTATGCACGGATGCTTTAGACCTGTCCAGTGTGGTGCCTTGTCTGCAAAAGGTAGCAGATGAAACAAAGCACTGAGGTTTTTGGTGGAGAATCGATGTCACCATGCTTGGTGCAGGTCTCCCCATTTCAGAGCCCAGCTAGCCACACTTCTAAGTCACTCTCAATATAACTGCTCATCACGCAACAGCCGTCTTCAATCACCAAACAAATTTCGGGAAAACTTCCAATCTAGTTGATGGACATTATTGCTAAAGCATATTTAAACTCAACCAGCCTCATATTCACACACACATCTGCATACACAAGCAACTGTAAGCACATACAATCAACATTTATCTTAAATGGTCTTAAAAATGCTAAATTCTGACATTATTTACTCATGCTCATGTAATTCCAAAGCTGTATGACTTTTTCTTTCATGGAATAAGGCCTACTAAAAGAGATTTTAGGCAGAATGTTAGTCTCAGTCACCATTCACTTTTATTGTAAAGTAAAGACAGCAGTGTAAACACTCTATACAAATATCTTGTGTTCTACAGAAGAAATAAAGTAATTCATATTTGGAACGACATGAGGGTGAATAACTAAACTATGTTTGGGTGAACTATTCTTTCAATATTCGTCATTCATGTGGGTGTATCAGATCAAGCTGCAGTAGGGTTGAAGGAGTTGAAATGGGTGATGGGTAGAAAAATTAAAGCAGAACCTGAATATCTGATGTGTGCAGTGGAGAATAGATACTGAAGCAGTCTAAAACAGATCATTATAACACATGCCATTATGGCATTTAGTGTGTGAACCGAATACAGAATCCTAAATTCACAACAAAAAACTACTGACATCTGAACACAGAACAACCTCTCAGCACACCTGTGGTAGGATATATGCTGATCTGTGCCCTTTTCCAACCCTGTGGTGGTGAAAGATGAAGAAAGAGACAAAGAATGGGATGAGAAGCAGAAAGAAAGAGAAAGACACAGAGGGGGAGTGAGAAAAGAGCTGTAACGCAATGCGGATGCTGGCTGTCTGTGCCACCAGACACACAGCGGGAGATGGTGGGTGGGTGTGTGTGTGTTTGGGGGGGTTAGACTTGTATGCTGATGCAGAGATATGAGGTACAAACAAATAAACACACACACACACTAACAGACACACACAACCACAAATAAGCAGCAAAACCTTTTTGCTTTCTTAAATTATATCGGTATTTATGATGATATTTATAAAAAGTTCAACAAAAAAGATAATTTCATATTCTTCTTAAGTTAAAAATTGCTTTGTGATCAAATTAATTCTGTTGAAATTAAAAAAATTATGTAATAAAAATTATATTTTTTATTAAAAGTTTAAATATATATATATATATATATATATATATATATATATATATATATATATATATATATATATAAAGATAAACTGTAAAGAGCATGGAGGCATCGATTGTAAGTACAGTCCTGGCTATCAAAAATTTTGCATTTCATTGAATAGGATGACTGCAGCAATAAACCAGACTTAAAATATTTGTATAAAGCTGATACATGTTTATACAATGCCTCATGCAAATGGTCAGAGAGAATCAGTTGGCCTGACACTAAAACATTGACAAAACATTCATTTAAGTGAATAAGCAGCTTTTCAATCTAAATATGAAAGACTTTTAAGGGCTGCCAGCTTTTGTGCAGTTTACATTCTTTAGGCACCGCCAAACACAATCAAATTACTTTGACATACTACTTGACATAATGCACATACTGCCTTTATACAACCTGAATAAGAATAAGATTTTTGCCCTAATATCAAAGGTCTTATTAGAAAAAAATAAATTATGATCCAAAGTGAATTTTCTTGATAAAAAAAAAAAAAATGATCATGCCTGGTAACATGTGCATGTAAAATGGCTAGAGAAATAGCATTGTAGTTTAGCGTAAAACTGACAATTTACACAAGGTTTATTTCTATTTCTTCTGCTCCAAACTTTCTGCAAACTTCTCTGTCTGCTTGTATGAATGCCAAATGTAACACATCATAAGAAAGTATTTCACTGCTGTTCAAATGCACTTTGGATTGCATCATTTATATGTATAAATGTTTTCCATCTGAATGGACTAAATATTAAATGAAACAAATGACAATAAAATGCAAATGAATCTCTTCAGTAATCAAAATACTATTTGAACGTAACTGTATACTAAATACCAATTATTTAAATTGTAACTGTAGTGGAATATAGTTACTTATATTTTGTATTTTAAATACTTAATCCCGTTACATGTATTCCGTTACTCCCCAACCCTGTATATAATAACCAGAAAAAGTCATTTTTAAGGACTAGATCAAATAATAATAGATCTTTAAGGTAACAATTGCATGAAACCATGTAGTTTTACATGAAAAGATTGACAAAAACAGAGAGAATTTTAAAATAAAGTGTCAGTTTAGAGCACTGCTTCCACAGCTTTCAACATAAGTAATTTAATATCTTAGTTTATCTTTAAATATATATTTTAATCTTAGTCAACTCTATAAGGCTACTACAACCATTTTTTTTATTTAATCATTGCTTCTGGTTGTCCACTTGAGATCATCCCATGCAGCTTCAGGCGTCATGGTGGTTTCTGATAGCTGTAAGTGTGCAGCCGCAGGGAAAGCTAGAAGGTTGTACAGTTATCTCCAAGCTGTTTATTATGCGAAAACATACAACCAACTACCTCACACTGCAACGCACATGCAGAGCCACGCATTTCTCCATGAAAAGCCCATTAGATAGGATGCCGAGGGTCTTATTACTTATTATTAGTTGCCAGATAAATTGGTGCATCTCTTTTTGTTACCATCCGTGTGACTAGCCTGTTTTGTCTAGATTGATATACTGACTGATCTGTCTATGACACCTCTGAATTTGAGTATGTCTCTAGCATGTGTAGGCTACTCTTAAAAGATTGGAACACAAATGTGACTTTCTGTCATCCCAAAATCATCCTACTGTTGCACAAGAAAGACTTTTTTCCTTCATGCACCTATACATGATCACTTGCACCAGAAGAATTAAACATATATTGCATATGTCCAGTCATTCTTATTTGTATAGCACTTTTCCCAACACACATCATTTCAAAGTAGCTTTACAGAAAATTATGCTTAAACAGAAAAAGCTGTAATATAGTAATGTCTTCGAGTCATAATAGTGCGGTTTAATAAAAAAGCATGACTGTAAATTGCGCCTTAAAATAAATAATATTATTATATTTATATTTAGACATTTACTGTATATGTCAAAACTATTGCATGTTAATAATATTTGCACTACCATACTACCTCACTACTGTATAAACAATCATAGATCCGTATGTATTTAGTTCTATATTTGTCTTATTAGCTATTTATTTATCTGTTTGTCTGTTATTTATAATTTTCTCGCCCTATACTATATATTTAACTTTTGCTAAAAAAAGACAATATAGAACTTGAACTTAAACATAAACCTGAATGAGATTATTCTTTTATGGCTTACTTTTCTTCTATTGTTTTTAAGTGTCAAAGGAATTTATTTTCATTATAATATAATTTATATACAGTATATATTTATTATAAAATAATATAATGAAGTTAACAGTTTTCCTATGTTAACTATTATATTTAAAACTACTATATTAGTCACACACCTAAACCTAATTCCCAGACTTACCCTGAATCTTACTAAAAATTCTCAAACAACACAATGACCATTTACAAATGCTATTGTGTATTTAGAAAAAAAATATGAACTCAAAACCCTCATCAACGTCATTCTATAATCATTGTTGTGGCATTGTTGCCCTCTGTTGTTGGAACCCTGCACTGAACCCCTCTGCCACGCCTCCTGCATTCATTCTGTCTCTCCTCATTAGTGGCTTCATACATACAGTTTAATATACAGATGACACAGGCAAACACACATGCATACAAACATACTGTATATACACCCCCCCCCCCAACACACACACACACACCAACCAGAGTCTGACCTCTTTCACTCTCTGCAACTACTAAATTATTAATGCTGCCCTAATAATATGTTTGCTTTAATCATCATTACACTCTTCTCTTTATCTCACACACTGCCTAAGAAAAATTTAAGTCATAATCATTTTCTATTTTATTCTCTGAAAATAAAACTCTACATAAACAGTTCAAACCCATATAAAGTGGAGTCAGCTTGAGTGCATGCTGTCATTAAAGAAAAACTATAACAAGAAATTCTAAAAATTCACATTCATTTTTTATTTCAACTTTCCACTTAAACTTAAGATGGTAATATAATACAAATGAAAAGTGAAATAGAAGCATGTGTGTGTGTGTGTGTGTGTGTGTGTGTGTGTGTGTGTGTGTGCGAGAGAGAGAGAGAGAGAGAGAAGAGTGCTGTGTAAATCACTGCTGTGAGCTTGTATTCCATCAGTCTAGACAGATTTTGCAGGTCTGGCAATATAAAGCCTGAGTCTGTCTGCTAAGCGAGAAGCTTGTGCTAATTCAGCAGGAAAGAAGCAGTATAGCACTCCTCTGAGACCTCTAATTTTCAAAAACGTACACACAGACCTGTAACTGGCCATAGGTTAAAGCCGTATTACTTTGCATACCAACTACTCACGTGGCATACATGCAAAGGAATCCAAACGTGATTATCTACAGAATACTTGCGTAAGACACACGTGTCTACAGTATACCTTCTTTGTTTGTGTTTGATCTCTGTATTTGTTAATGATGCAGATCCATCCAAGCAGTTTCCAGCCTAATGAGTTTACAGCTTCAGCAAATGAGTTTATGACCCTCTGTGTTGTCACAGATGTAAATAGATGAGAAAAACTGGTTAATGTTCGCCTCTTGCTTGTTCCTTTCCTTCTTTAGAAAGTGTTTGTTTAATTGTGTTTCTCCTGGTATTATTATGTTAAAGTTAAACATAATAAACCAAAACAAAGCCAATGTATTGTTATTCTACAGACTTGGTTTAGGGTTTTTCCCAAATCCTTAAAAGCAGACCAAATTTGTTAAATGTAAGACCTCCAAGACATCCCGGAACATGGGAGTGGTGGATGACCAGCTAAACTTCACTGCCAACATCTCAACAACCACCTGGTCTTGCAGATTTGCTCTTTTCAATATCTGGAAAATCAGAACATTCCAGTCTGAATATGCTACACAGCTCCTGATCCAAGCACTGGTCATGTCAAGATTGGACTACTGTAATGCCCTGTTGGCCGGTCTGTAAGCTAGTGCGATTAAGCCGTTGCAGATGGTCCAGAACGCTGCAGCGTGTCTGACCTTCAATCAACCAAAGAGGGCTCATGTCCAGAGGTGGGTAGTAACACACTACATTTACTCTGTTACAGTTACTTGAGCAACATTTTGGAAATAAATACTTTGAGTATATTTAAAGGTGGTTACATTTCACTCTTACTCAAGTAAATTTCTAATACAAAAATTACTTTTACTTTGTTCCAATGGGCGACGTTCCTGTCATTACATTACTGGTTTTAATTTAATAAGTGTAAATAAATAAGTAATGTACTACTGCAGCAGCAACAATTGCGCCAAATAAACACTTTCTCCACTCCACACCACGTAAAAGAGTAGTTTTGTCATGCAGTGCCTTCATTTTACACCAAGACAAGTTGATACGTTTTGGCAATTATGATAATGTGGGCTTGCCTGTGTCATTTTTAGTGTGATTCTGTAACTATGGGCTCTTATGACCTCAGTTTAATAATTATAAATTTGTATATCAGTGTTCCAATACATCAGTTCCTAAATCCATGTAAAACATCTGCATTAAGTGTAAATGTCTTATGCTTTGCGGATCGCATGCTTGACTTCTGGAGTACGAGCTGACAGAATGTCTGCTCCTGCATACCATTTCTCCGTTTGACAGATGCGGCTTATTTTTCTCATGGACAACGGAGCTCTGAACTTAAAGAAGCCCAACACACTTTCAAACACAGAGATAAGTGGCAGTTTACCCTCAGTGTACAATACTAATGATCTACATTTTTCGACACTGTTTACTGTAACTACACTAATCTAAGAATCCTTACAGGACTTCAAATAGCAAATAGTGACAGTAGGCATTAATAAAGCATGATCTTGTTTCGTTTTATTCAGAATTACATATAATTGGGCCTGTGGGGCATTGTACATGTTTTTCACCAGTAACTACATTGTAATGGAAAATGAGGAAAAAAACATGCAATGACAGTAATTTAACTATTAGGGTAACATTCTGACATCTCTTTAATTGTGTAGCATTGAAGAAAGTAATATGGTTTGAAACAACATTAGGATGTGTGATGAGAATTTCCATTAATAATAATATTTATTATTAATATTATTAGTAGTATAATTATTATTATTCCATAATACATGTTAAATATGTAATGGAATATTGGGGCGTAATAGTTACGTTTTATGTGGAAGTAACTAGTTACTCGCTACTTGAGAATTCTTTCAATTGGATACTTTCTTACTCTTACTCGAGTAGTTTTTTACAGTACTACTTTTAATTCTACTTGAGTAATATTTTTTTTAAAGTAATTGTACTTTTACTTGAATAAAGATTTGGGGTACTATTCCCACCTCTGCTCACGTCACCCAACTCTGGCCTTCAGGACAGCCAATGGAACAGCACCCTCTTACTTCAATTCACTCCTCCAGATTTATATCCCAACTTGCTCCCTGCGGTCAATAAATGAGCAATGCCTGGTGGTCCCGTCGCAAAGAGGCGCAAAGTCAATTTCATGATCATACACTCTCTCTGTTCCTCTGTGGTGGAATGATTTTCCAACCTCCACACAATCTGCTGCTATGATCTCAGCATTCAAGAAACAGCTGAAAACACATATGTTCCATTAGCTCTAAACCAATCCACTCTAAATGCACTTACTATTTAACAAATAAAAAAAATATATATCTCTTTTGCGCTAGCATCTTTACTACTCCAGCCGCTGTGAGAACTTGGCAGTGCGATACTGCAGATATTGTTTAATTTTGTATGACAAATTGCTTGTTATGTTCCTCATTTGCAAGTCGCTTTAGATAAAAGCATCTGCTAAATGTAAACATAAATCTCCAACCTTCTTTCTTTGTCTAATTGTTTGTCTCAACTTCAAAATTCTACTTTTTTTATTTTCTTTTGGGCAGGCTTAGAAAATTATCATATTTTTACAGATCATATTTTTGCATTATTTTTCAGCAGAATGTACAAAACTAAAAGATGAGAAACATGTAACAAAACTGTGACAAACCAGTCATGCATAATGTTACCATGGCAAAATCAGAGTGTGGAGGTGAGGGTGTGATCGAATGCACGTCTGGGGAGATAGGAAGTGGCAAGGATGTTCACCTGAGATAAAAAAGGCCCAGTCAACAGAGAGAGGAAGAGGGGCCACGAGAGTCTGTTACTATGTGAGTGTTTTTGAATGATTGCTAAAAGAAAACTGAACTTTATTTGTGTATGCTGAAAAGCCATTGTTTGTTGTGTGTAAGCTGAAAAGTCATTGCTGTTTCCTGATAATTAAAATCTGACTTGTGGATTATGGAAACCGGCTCCCGTTTTCCTGTTTATTCGCCCGACAACGAACCTTGTCGCACAGGGCTTACATTTGTATGTTGCCAGGTAGATTATTCATCCTACGTCCTATTAATCTGCAGATTCTTGCACTGTATTCTTCAAATATCCAATTCCTTCCTGAGTAGTTTTTGCTGTCTGTCTTTACCCTTTAACAACATTTCACCTGTATGTGTGGCCAGTATACCCAGCAGCATCATGCCCAATTTTCTGAATGGGCACTCGTACAGTGGCAATTTTACTTACATGTGTAAGATGTTAGTTGTGCAGTATAATTTTTAGTACGCAAGGAGACAAAGGTTTCAATAATTTTTTCAATGCTAAATTTCTCCTTGACCTTGACATCATGCATTTTCAATGAATTAAAAAGAGCAGCCTTAACATTTTGATAACTAATTTTGTGTTCCATGGGAAGAAAATCATGAGTTTGTAGCAACATGAAGGTGGGTAGACATTTTCAGTTTAAAGTAAAGAGCAGTGGATTTATTTGACTGATCAAATTTAGACATGCAAATCTGTGATTTCTTCAACAGCATTTTAGACAAATACTTTAAAAGTTATAAAAGTTATAAAAGATTAAAAAAAAAACATTTTTAAATCCAGTTGACTCAAAAGTCAGAGGTATAATATGATGCTTCTGAGTCTACCTGGCTTCTGTTACCATATCTCCATATACATTTCAGTAGATTACAGAACAACAGTTTGTGTTCTCTGAATTTGTGCAATTGTTTAGTTTGATTGTGTTAATGTGTGATAGTATGAGTCAAGCTGTGATTTCGAAATGCATGTGTGAATGCATAATTTTCACATGTGTACATATATAGGTTACCACTTATAAATGTGAACACACTTACTTTCTTATCAATGATAATCAGAGATGAGCTTGTTAAAGATTGGAGTATCTTATTGCTAACTTTTATATTAATCTGCATGACTATAAAAGTATATATAATATCAGATGGGTAGCACAGTCCTAACGGAACCTTAATCCACCATAAAAGCTAAATTAAATTACATTTAATCTATACTATTAAAAAAATCATACACAGTACAATGTTTAACAAAAACAACAAAAAATCCTGAGTGCCTTAGGTGTTAAACTAGTAAAGTCACTTCCTCATTACATACCAAAGAATGATCAAATTAAGGTTACAGATGGAAATAAAATGAATCACAGAAATCATATCAGCTTTTAACACATTTTGTTCTAGGGCAAATTTCAGCAGTAATCCCTTTCTGCCTCTTTGCAAACCCTTTGCTACATTTCAAGGTGGCAAATAAAGTGGTTAAATGGGTTGCTATGGGAACACATTCCCTGGCAACCCTGGGCAGCCTGGCAATGTGCCAAGCGATTGCTAGGGCAGATTTGTCAACCATGTCAGAGAGGTTAGTGCGTATTCCAGGCATGTTGGTGGGACTGAGCTCTGCTGAATAGGAAACAGAGATTCTCACATTGCTTTGGTCAGCTTCAAAACATGAAGGTCAGCAGTAATTAAAAGCATACATAGCAGCCATATCACCCTGCAGCTCTTGCCTGGTTGCCCACTAAAGCTAAGCAGGGTTGAGCCTGGCCAGTATCTGGATGGGAGTCCTCCTGGGGTAAACTAAGGTTGCTGCTGGAAGACGTATTACTGAGGCCAGCAGGGGGTGCTCACCCTATGGTCTGAGTGGGTCTTAATTCCACAGTATAGTGATGGGGACAGTATACTGTAAAAAGCACCATCCTTCGGATGAGACATTAAACGGGTCCTGACTCTCTGTGGTCATTAAAAATCCCAGGGCACTTCTTGTAAAGAGTAGGTGTGTACCCTGGTGTCCTGGCCAAATTCCCCCATTAGCCCTTATATATAATGTCCTCCTAATAATCCCATGCCTGAATTGGCTACATCACTCTACTCTCTATCAATAGCTGGTGTGTTGCGTGTACTGGTGCATTATAGCTGCTGTCACATCATCCAGGTGGATGCTGCACACTGGTGGTGGTTGAGGAGATTCCCCCTAAACTATGTAAAGCACTTTGAGTGCCTAGAAAAGCACTATATAAATGTAAGGAATTATTAATAATAATTATACAATGAAATTCCAAGGATAGTCAGGAAGAGCCACAATCAGAAATATTCATAGAGCAACTTAATGTCCAATTAGGTGCTGGTTTTTCAATTAATGCAGCCCTTTTGAAAGTGAAGAGTGAGAAAAGAGTGAGAAACAACTTAGGAATGTGAGGCAGTTCAAAGACATTTTCTATAATCAATGCTGACTCACCAG